>NW_009189550.1:11001-49149 GCF_000690835.1 Fulmarus glacialis
AAAAAAGAGCATGGCAGAGGACAACAGGCATTGCACTGATTTCACCCAGGCTGCATGAGTGTCATCTGCTCCAGCCTTTGATTTGGGAAACAATGTGAACTAAGACTCCCGTTGCCTTAACTTGACAGATGAGTTTTATCTCCATTTACTGACCAAATAGAGAAATCTGGAGGCACAGACATTACATGAGTTTGATGGAGCCTGTAACCATCCTGAAATAAAGCCCAGGACTCCTGCTTTAGCTGTCAATACACCATCATTCTCTCTTTTGAAAGGAAGGGAATAGGTAGCAGAGAATGCAGCGGAGCAGATGGGCCCAGGCGAGAAGAGTCTGTCTCTGTTTACTACAGAGATCAAATTCCCATTGGGCCCAGTGGGAAGCCTCTGCCTGTAAATTACACCAAAAATTCAAAATAAAAGGCTTCACAAAATTTAATTGCAGTAAAACACAATTCTATGGTGCTTCTAGTGTCAGAAAAATAAATGTTTCGGTTTCAAAGCATCCCTTGTTGAAAGGAGGAAAAAAGCCAAGATTTCTTTGGTAGAGTAGTTATTTCTCCCACAGGACTTCTGTGTCAGAATTACTCAATTTTCTAATAAGAATCATCATGAAAGTTTTGCTGTTCTCATTAATTTCACCTCAACCTACAGCACCTTTTGAAAATGACGCTGTGTTCTTCCAGGAGAACAGACCATGAGGAGAAAAAACCCAACCTTGTTCTCTAAATCCCCTAAGGGAAGGAGGTTTAGCTTTGCCCATGGAATTTCTTGTCAAGCAGATGTTATTCTATTAATCAACAGTTGGTCTAAAACATTAATTCTCTTTTTTGTAGCTTAGTAGTGCCGGTGGGCAGAAGAATCTCTAGTATGTTATCTTTGTCCTCTCTAGAAGACGTCTTATGAAATCAATGACAAATTCTTGATTTCTGAAATCTTGATTTCTTTATAATATGGTAGGTTTCCACTCAGTAAAACAAAGGCCATAACAGCGCAACAGTTCAAAAGGAAATACTAAGCTATGGATATGAATGTGGTGTGTCTCCATTTACCTGTGGAGGAGAATGACCAGGTTTCCCTTACTTTAAGGGGCATTCTTCATCACATTAGACTTTTCTTCCCCAAACTGTACTAAGATAATTTTTTTTTCCATGTATGAAAAGGCAAAAGATTATCCAGTTCTTGGAGATTTGAATCTTCACCCAAAGAATGCACCTAAACTATAGTTCTCACAAAGATGAAACAATTGGAAAAAAGCAGATTTTTTTTTTTTTTTAAATTATAACAGAAAATGTCTACAAATATTTGAGGGTGGTTTGAACTCACATTCTTGCTTCAATGTTATCTTTAATTAAACTGTCTTTTCTGAAATTAAACTGTCTCTTCTGAAACAGCAGCACAGCAGTGCTTTCTGTTGCAGAATTGCAGGCACTGATGACCAACCAGCATGGCAACTGAGCTGGACAATTTAGTTGTACAAGAACATACCATATGGCTTCCCCCTAACACTCATTCCTCACCTGCAGCAAACTTGGTTTTGTCAATGGGGAGAAGGGAGACTGTCTGGTGAGATTGCTTTGTACCGTTCCTGGTCTCTCTGGAGAAGGTTGTAGCTCCCTCTCAAGGAGCATGTCTTACCAATTTCCAGGTGCATTCTGGCCTCACAATTCCCTGGGGACCGAAATCAGCCTGCTTTGCCAAAGAGTCACAGCTCCTCATCCTTTGCGGAGATGAGCAGCAAGCCCGGCATGCAGAACGGCCCCGGCTGATGGATCAGCACTTCTATCCTATGGCCCATCGGGCCCTGTAGGCAAACAGGTGCAAATAGACTATCTGTGAGACAAGTGCTTATTAAAAGAACAGGGAAAGGCAAGAGGGAATTATTTTCTATCCTGGTCTGGTGAGAAGAACATAGTCACGAGGCTGGAGTCTGGCAGAGCCCAATGACATATGTGGGCACATGGTATGTCTATGGATTTAGGATTTTCAAAGACATGTGAAAGCCTGAGGTTCTCAGGTGTGCATCGATCAACCTTAACAAAGACAGAAAAGGGCCACCTCTCCCCAGGAGCATGGCTCATTCCACACGGAGCTACTAGCAAACACTGCCTTACTTCTGCACTTTCCACTGAGTCCTGGAGCCCTGCGGAAGGAGGGGCTTTTACCTGCGCTTCCAGAGGCATAGATCTCCCCCAGATTTCATCACAAGAGTAATAATGATACGTGTTGCGTTACCTATCCTGGCACAAACTGGAATGATCACACAGAGGCAGCATCCCTATGATACCAACCACTCCAGGAGTAATTTTCAACCCTGCTATCCCAGACCAAATGACACAAAATCCTTCCCCATCCCTTAAATTCCCAGTACATGTATGAAATGTTTTTCTTCCTGTTAACACACATGAGTAAACTCTCTGCTGGTGTCAACAGACACTGCTAAAGTCAACCATTATCAGCCCACATGTTTTTCAATACAAATAACTTTTTTGCGCTTTTTGCTAAATGTAATGTAATAAACTTTAATTCAAAGACGTCCATGAACATATTTTCTACCACAGACATTTTTTTCCCGTTATAGATAAAGCCAAGAGGACTGGATCAATGCATCGGACAGAAAAATGCGTTGAAAAGATTTCTCAGCCATCACAACACAATGCAGCATAATACACTGAAAATAAGATTATGCTATACAAAGAAACACAAGCAAGATCTATTCAAGCAAACACCTCTCTGTATGAAAACATCTCTTCATATATTTTACAGAGGGAAATTATTGAAGCCCGAGAAAGGAGAAGGCAGAAATTTTCCATGACATAAAAATTTTGATGTAATATATAAATATATCTGTAGGCATGTAAAACACCTATGGAAGCTAGATAACCACCAATAATTATTCTTGACTTACAAACAGATAAGCAGATGCATTTGAATATATTTTTATACTGTATGTGAAAGATAAGTATTTTAAACAAATGCATATACCTCCTTACATAATGTAGTTTAATGTGTGTTTGTGTCTATAACGCAGCAGTTGTACAAAAATACACAATATAAAGCTGCTTGGCATGGTATAATGTGCCATTATATTACATCCAAACAGTCTAAGTTAAACAGCCTGGCCATGAGTACAAAGTCAGGCCCTCAACAGCTAAGAAGCACCAGTTTTAAAGCATTCATGATATTTCATTTGGCCCCCTGGCGTAACTGTATTTTTTAATTTCATGACAACTTGTTTTATTTCACAAAACCTCTGCTTCAGGATGAATAGTGCCTGCTGCCTGGAAAATCACCCCATATAGCTTTTTGTCCTTATCATTCAACATGTAGTTCTGTACATTATTTATTGTGCAGAATCCAAGCCCTGCACTGAAAACAAATTATTAATTTACTCCTCAATTTTTTTTACTGTGTTTTCACCAGAACGTCAGATATTTTTTTTCCAATGTTCATTGCCTGATTTCTCAAGCACTGATGTGAGGCATGGTGGGATTATTAGCCATTTTACACATGATTAACTCAGATGCAGAGGGTTATAATCCATTTCTCCAGACCTGCATTCAACTGATTTAGCAACATGGCTATCCTGTCACATTTGCATTTCTGCAGGAAGGGAGAAAGGGGTCTCCAGGAACATTCATGACACAATCTTATTTGTCCTCAAAGCACAAGCCATCCTAGGCAAGGATGAGGGACAGCAGAAGACAGACTGAAGCCCACTTTCCTTGTTCGACACGGAAAGTTCTGCTGAGACTCAGATTGCAACACACTCTTTTGCTCAGCCCAGCCATAGTTGCTGCCGCTCCAATCAGTCTCGGGGTACATGTTGCACCCTGAGGTCCTGAATTCTCATTAATGCAGTCGCAGGAAATTCTGGATAGCCCAACTGGAGGCATTTTCAGAGGAGCTGGCAGTGTGCTCAGAGAAACAGCTGCGGCCAGCCCGGGGACAGAGGGTGAAATTCTGGTCCCAGCTCAGCTGGTGGAGGGGTTTCAGCAGAGTCCAAGACGTGCCTCAGCTTCCTCTGAGGGCTTTTAGTGTTCTGTGCTGATTCACAAGAGTGCCAAACCTCAGTATTTCTTCCGTGGCCTGGCAGGAATTTGGGGTTAATGCATGGATGTTAGCCTCCTTTCTTCTTTCTTCTTTCTTGCTTAGCAGTGCCCTGTGGTGGTGAGCCAGGGATCGTAGGGAAGAGCTCTGGCTTACCTTTAGGTTCTCCTTGGACAGGGAGGAGATGACGGTTGAGGTGGGAAGAACAAGCGGATCCTGAAAGCTGGGGTGGGGGCCTGCACTACCTCTGTAGGATTGTTTGCAGAGAATTACTCCTTTTCTTCCACAGTTAAAGCAGAAAACAGGCTCATGCAGCCTAAGTGTCATTGGCAGTAGAAAGAGGAAAGAGCTGCTGGAGCACGCAGTGTTTCCCCATGAAGGGTTTCCCCTTGAACCCTATAGCCGAGGGTCTCACTGCCCTAACTGCACTACTTTTGTTGCTCCAAAGCTAGAATATTTTTTGTAAGGAATAGGAGGACACTAAGTCCACTGCTGTTCACTTTAGGTACAACAATCTCAGTAAAACTCAGTTAACGAACCACCTAAAAATGGCCGTCTGGTTTTGAGTTGATTTCTCTTCCCTCTGAGGCTATTCCACTAAGCCTTGCCTGCCAAGCTGCCTCCCAAAAACAGATCCAAACTTTGAGTTCCTCCATCCCCAGCCCAAACCAGTGGGCATTCTGCTTGCTGAGCAGTTCCTGGGATTTTTGCATCTATTTTGCTCAAAGCCAGGAATCTTAGCAGCTCTGCTGACAGAGTAAGTGCAAGGATGCAGAGGAGACAAAAGCATTTTGCAAAATACGCTTATATTCATTGTCACTGGAGCAGCATAGATATCTTCCCACTTGTCTTTAGGATAACAATAGAACTGCCTTGTCAGCCAGCCAGCAAAACAGCTGAAAAGAGGCAGCGCAAAGGAACAGAGAGGTTCAAGTTAGCAAACTGTGGATCCTGTATCTGTTCCCTGCTGGGCACCACAGCCATTAAGGGAGGAATCCCTTTACACAGAAAACATCCTCCATTGATACATAAGATTTTCACCTCTTTCCTTTCGAACCATAGCATTTGGGAACCTGTGCAGTCCAACATAGTAGGACACAGTTTGAGCCAAAGATCTGCCAACAGCCCCAGGGGTTGCCAGCTTTGCAGAATATGGAAATGGGGACTGTGGCTTCAGGAAGCATGTGAAAACCATGCTGAGAGCCAACAGGAAATCTGGGACTCCTCAGGCGACACAATGTATGCTGCCATGGAATAAGGAGATGTTCTCAGGGGTAACCAAGGCAGGCTCATGTCTGGGCCTGGCAAGCGAGGAAGAGAGCAGGGAGAAAGCAAGGGAAGAATCAAAATGCTTCTTATTTAGTTAACTGGTTAGAGGATGGAGTGAGATGAGGGCCAGGACAACCAGGAGCAGGAACTAGGATGCTCTACAGTCTGAAGGGATTCAATATTCTGGGACACAATGAAAGCTGCTGGCTTCAGTTTTATATTGTTCCTCCTAGCAACTAACAGCTGTTTTTAACTAACGCCCAGATACCGCCTCCTGGCATTAAAATAAACAAGACATCTAATCCCAATCTCTCTGGGATTTTGCATTAGGGAGGCTGCCTGTAAAATGGGATGTCAGACTTTTTTCCCTGGTCATAAACCGTAAGTGGGGAGGATGTTTATTTTTGCCATGCGGTGGCCAGAAAGCAGGGTGAGGAGTAGTAACCAGCCCAGCCTTGGTCTAGGTACTGCACTGTCTGTGTACGAAAGACAGAGCAGAGCTGGATGTGAGGTGAGGAGGTCGATGTCAAGCAGTAAGAGATGGGAACAGAATGGGGTAACATTATCCAAGCCAGAGGGATGGGAGGTGGTAACAGTAGGAGCACATTGGAGGGGGAGAGTCAAGAAGAGAAAGCATAGAGGAAGGTAACAGGGTTAGAAGCAAAATGAGAAACTACAGTAAACTCCTAAAAGCTTGACTCTGCCATACTGACACAAAACCTGTGAGACAGGGAGAGGTTTTTCTTAAATCTGAAATTCACATTTTAAAGCTGCACTTTATAAGCAATGAAGCACTTTTTACCTAAAGATCTGAAATGTCACGTCTTCCCTGCAGTGACATTTTGGTGACAAAATGCAGCTGTGCTTTTTTTTTGCTTTTCACCTTGTCACTTTTCAGAACGTTTGTAACAAGTTGCACTTTCAGGAGTTTGAGCTGTCTTTGGAGGATCACGTTCTTTTGTCGCACTGGGAACAGTTTTGAAGAACTCAGAAACCAAGTGTGTTTCTTTCCTTGTCGAGAGCAGGAATTCAGTTACAAAGTGCACGGTGTTCTGGTTTTGTTCTGCTTGATGCCATCCTTACCAAAGCCAGGCTGTGCGACTAGGAGTAAAAGAGTCTATGCCAGGAGGAGATGGGGTAGATCACTGAAGGTGATAGACCCTATCTCAGGTGGGGACATTCCTCCAACTGCGAATAATAACCTGTGCCAGTGCTTGGAAGGAAGGTAGAAATTTAGGCCTGTGTGAGTGACTGAAGGTGAAAGGATGTTTTTATTCTGAGGTTCATAAAGACTGGCTTGGTGGCTGAATGTTCCCTCATTCTTCACCTGAAACCTTTCTGCATACAAAGCAATATTATGTGCTAACAGAAATGGAAAATACACAGTAATATCCTGCAGAATAGCCTGCTGTATGCAGCAGACATGTTCTTCATGCCCAATAAAAGAATATGAACCAGCACTGACTATCCAGTAGGACACAAAAACAAAGCAACCATGTTTTGGACAGCTGTTGCAGAAAGTAACAGTGTGGAGAGATGTTATCACCAAATGCAAACATCAACAAAAGTTATTATTTCCCAGGCCAGTGCTTTCCAACTGTGTCAAGTAAAGGTCTTTGTTGTCACCTGATTTTTGTAGCAGAGGTAGGTGATGGCGTTACAGAGTTATGCTGATAATGTTTTGGCTGGAGGTAGGGGAAGGAGGTGAATCGGAACATACCAGTGTTGTAATTGTCATCAACTACTTACTTTCTGTCCTCTAGCACTCAAACCTCTGCATCTAATTGAACATATAACAAGAAAGCCTTTTGTTCTTCTCTAAGTGAACACAGAATTTTTGGAAACAAGGGTCTTGTACCAAGGTTAGATTTTGTAATACTGGGGATGAATGCTGTGCTACCTTGCGATTTTACCGATACCACCACCTATTTCACCTGCAGAGTTCCTAACTATTTCTAGTCTAGCCCTCCATGTAGCTTTGTCAATGAATCACATATGTGATTTTAAACTACAGCTTCCAGTTTAATCCTGGGCCTTGTCCAGCTCTGTTCCCAGATGATACAGACAGCACTAGGACTGTTAATGTTAGAGAGCATAAGAAAAAACAGATGTACACTCAGCTCTCAATTATCCAAAGTAATAGGGAGAGGACTAACTTGGATACAGCAAAACCATGATCTAGTACAAAATATGCATTAAATAAGCTGCGAGAATATAGGGCAAGCAAGTTACACTGCCAAAAAATAAAAGGACAATAGGACAATTTTCTTCAGTGTGCCAGTTTACCTGCAGAACTCACTGCCACAGGGTGCCACAGAGAGCAAACGAGGGTTTGACAATGATATGAGAAACAAAAGTTGTTGGCAGTTACATAAGCTTGGATAAAAATGTCAAGGCTGATCAACCCCCACAACTATAGTTTTGAAGCCAATTGCGTATCATGGGGTTTTATAACCTCCTCTACACACTTGCGGCTGGTCACAGAAACCTTCCGAGACACAGGGCTGGGAGACATGAATCCTTGGGCTGTTTCAGGAGGGTAAGTCTCTTTTCCACATCCTATCCCTCATTTTTTGCTTCTGCAATGTGTGAGGTTTTGACAACAAATGTAGCAGTCAGAGGATGTTGCTGCCTCAGATGTGAAACTCCCGTCCCCGTGGGGCCCTGACCCACGTCAGCACACAGGGGCTCAGGGCACCTGAGAAGCACAGACAACTGGCATTTCACCATAACTACCTAAAAGCTGCTTTTTATGCAAGCAGCTTGTCTTGGCAAAGCAATTCCCGCCCACCCCTCATGACAAAACGATGGCTCATGAAAACACGAGTTCCCTTCCAAAACACACCCCCCATTTCATAGGGTAGCTCGTGCCTCAGCTTAGGCATCTTCTCCTGCAAGACCGGGAGGAGCGCATCCATGCTGGGGGAAAACAGAACCGAGGGGATCGCCTACAGGCAGAGGAAGAGATACCTCTCCTTCGTCCCGTGGCCAAGCTTGTCCAATAAGTATGATCCTGGACCAGGACACTTCCCTTCCCTCTGCTCCTCAGGAGCATTTGCTGAGCCCACCCAACGCCAGCGCCTCACCGATCTCAGCCTCAAGAGTTTTTGTCACTTCCCCGTGAGTGCTTAAGGGTCCTGGTGAAGACAATTTGACAGGGAGGAACTTGCTGCTTCCAGGCAGATCTGTTTACTCGTCCCCTCAGCCCTCGGAGTAGCGGCGTGTGGTCCCGGGGCTTGCCTAGCTCGCAGACTGACAGCGCTGTCAGGACCCATTCATTGCAAAGCAGCCGATTCCTCACACCTCCCTCGCTCCCCCGCTGAAGGCAGCGAGGTCTCGGGAGCCGAGACTCTGCCCTCAGACGGGGCTCGGTGATTGATGCATAGCAGTAATTGCCAGCATTCATCTCCGAATAGTGAAACTTCATTTCATAAAGGCTTTTTAGGGTGGGAGGTGCAGGGCAGGACTCCTGCACGCTGATGCTTTTAGAGAGAAGCCAAGCAGGGAGCTCGTACGAACAACCTCAGCCCAACAAGTCGCTGCTGGTGAATTAAAGAGGAAAACAAGCCCAAGCGCCTCTCTCATTAGTTCAAGCTGTTCTTACCTGGAGGGTGGAGAGAAGGACTTGCAAGCCACTGGCTTCTTGTTCTGCCATGCTGCTCCCCACTCACACTCCCTCTTTCTAGCAGCAGACACAATGCAGCTAGAAAGCAAAGCTGCCAACTTGCCTTGCTGCTGCCCCTGTGTCGTTTAAGAAACGAAGAAGCTAAACACAGATCCCCAGACACATGCACACTGCTACCACCAATAATCACAGCAATGCAACTCTAGACCTCAGCAGGAGAGATAAATGTACCCCCTCCCTCCGAGCTCTCCCACTGTGACGAGAAGATTAATTCCTATATAAAGAATCCTGGGGATTAAGTAAAGTGCTCAGGAAAGGTCTGGGTGCTTGGTGTGTGGCAGGGGGAGTGTGGGGAGGGTGGCAATAGCAACAAGAAAGCAGAAGAGCTACAAACCTCAAAGAAAGCCAGGGAGAAGGGAGGGAGCACGCTGGCTGCCTGACAGGCATTCCCAGCTGACCTGCTGATCCGTTCCAGACCCTGCGTGGACTCCTCTCCGTTTGACTCCGTTCCAGTGAAATCTGAGACACGGAGAAGGCAGAGCGAGCGAGAGATGCCCTCGGTCTTAATGAGCGCTGACAACGAACGGAAGATACACCCGGCATGAGGGACAGGTGGAACGGGTTCACCGAGGCTCGCGGAGGGTTTTCGGCATCCAGCCCTGACGGTTCTCCCGAGTCGCAGCCGCTACAGCCATAGGCAGTGCCCCGACGAGCGACCGCAGGGCAGGGAGCGCCTGCAGAGGGGCATCTCATAGCTGCACAGCAAAGGCCAGGGAGGAGAGCTGCCTCTGCAAGATGCAGTTTGGGAGAGCGTTTGCTCCGAGGGCCGCTACAGTGATTCACACATACCTATCTCTTTACATAAATATAGTAACTCAGAGCGTAGTTCACTCCCCGGTGCACAAGCCGTGCTGTAGTACAGTTGTAGTTGTAGCTCGAATTCCTAGGAGGGCACGGAGTCCACTTTTAGCTTCAGCTGAATGATATCAAAGGATTTGGTAAACAAGAAGTAGCAGGTAAAGCAGCTGAGTAGAAGTTTAGATGAGGATTTTCCAGCAAAATATTTTCAATGTGAAAATGTCAATTAGTCCAACACAAACATTTTTTCAGGGATGCAGCGATTTCACTTCAGCTTTCCTAACACCAGAATGGCATTTTTGGTCCAGAGAAACATCACTTCAGGGTGGTTTGAAGGCTGACAGTGGAGGCAATTACTTGATATGCAGAAGACAAAGGTTAGATCTTGTCTTTCCAATTTGGGGACATTAATTTCAGTCTTTTACCTCTCGAATAAGTACTTTATTCTGGTGTGGGACTTTTTGGTCCCTCCAGTAGGAGCTTTCCCACTTTGAATGTATAACTAAGGATTTTTGAAGCAGTAACATGAACCTTGGTCTCTGGGCACAAGGCAGAGGCTTACAGAATTCAGTACCACACCAAGACATGCTAGACAGGCAATGTGTGCACACTTTTCTTTGATGATGTCAATGAAGCAATCACAGACTGGAGATAAAACCCTAATATTCTAAGAAGCAGTTAAATGAAGAATAAAAAAATCCATTCTTGGCCAAGGACTATTTTCACGTGATGATCATTACACCCTGCAGAACCTTCATTGATCAAGTGCTTTAGGCAAACGGTAAGAGAAATCCTCCCCAGCTCAGCCCAGCAATGTGTGAACAAGTGGCACAAGCATGACATTCCTTGGTTTCTGTGTGCGCCAGGGTCCCAGGATGTGAATACCAAGTTATAAAATAAACCAGATTAAAATACCTTCGCCATAATTATGGAGACACAATAGTCCATTCAGAGAGAATGTCATGAGGATCATTGGTTGATGGACAAGATGCTCTATGGACGAGTAGGCAGAATAAGAAAAGAAGGTATATTGACTCCTTTCCTATGAAAATTCACATTCAGAGATTTTAGTTTTCTTAAAAAATGTTTAATTTCAATTTAAAAAAAAATCTGTCACACTCTATGAAATACCATATTTTAGATAGAGTTCTGCCCTTAGAGCACTGAATTTTTGGCCATTTTGGGTAAGCTCTATGGGTATTAAAAAACTGATGGTTCAGGAAGTACACAGGGGATCTCTCCATCCCTCCCTTGCAAAAAGATTCATCCTAAAGTCAATGGAAACATCCAATGCCAGTCTTAAATTCTCCAAGAGTTAACACACTTGACAAATGACTTTGAGGCAAGGCTTTGGAGGTTCTTTCACATCAGCAGGACTCAATAAAATCTAATAACAGACCATAATATAAGGAGGGGAGAAAACCAAGGGAATGCAGGCACAGTGTCCTCAAATGGGCTGGGTAGGAGGAAGGTGGGTAATGGGTTTTATGAGCAGTGCCAGCACACTATGTCTTTCGCAAATTAGTACACTGACAGAAAATTACTTCAGAGCTAATTAGAAGCTGTTTAAAGGAGCTCTTCCACATTGTCGCTTCATTCTCTTTCTTGTGACAATTGTAACTGTCACTAGAGCTGTGTGGAACTATTAACAAATAGAAATGCTAATGAAAGACACCAAAAGTGACAGTGGTGTTTACATCGATGTAAGATGTACAGCAAAACCCCTTTGAAACCAAATTCTCAGCCATAAATCTCGGAGGCCTCTAATTATTCACCGTTTCATAGCCATTACATCCACCTTTTGTTGAATTTCCAATTTTGTTGTTAGTTTCTAAGAATAGGAGGTCCCCCACCACAACACACAGAGGCTGAATAAATGAGGAAACCTACACAGAGATAAATGCCAGAAGTAAAGCATACAGATTCTCCCTTTCCATTTATATTACACTGCCAACCCAGTTTGAAGATTAGCTTGTTAGCGTTTATATTGATGTTATTGTTGTTTCCCCTGTGTCCTTAGGTTTATGTGATCCTTAAGCAAAATGAAAATTAAACGCATGACTCCAGCTTCCTACTAGTCCAGAGTTAATGTTCTTGTGGGGAGGACAGAGGGGATTAGAAGCACAAAGGCAGGACCTCTGGGCTCTCTGCAGATGCTGCACAAGCTCAGACCAGCAATTTTCTTTTCTTGTGCTCCAGGGCTCAGACACACAAACAGGTTAGAGATGTCATCTGATCTCCAGCAAATATGTGTACATACTTTTAGCCCATAGCAAAGGGAAGATAATTCAGGATCATTTTACCTGCATTAAAAGAGCACTCAGTCCAATTATTTCACATTTTATGAGCATATGCAGAAACCATTACCATGGATCAGCTGACACTAAGTAATACATTAACCACAGAAACTTGCTCCTGTGTCTAAACCTATGTTTTCTGTACCTGTGCAATTTTAAAGTTTTCCTTGTGGAGATGTTGTAAAGCTTTAAAATTGCAAGCCTTCATCCAGAAGCATTATACAGAAAGGAAAAAAAAAAAAACAACCAACCAAAACATTCAGCTGTAGTATTGCATTAGAATGATATAAGGTTAAAAATCTCCCTGGATGAGATAATTTGGATATTTTTCTTGTGACCAAAGTGATGAGAGGAAGACAGAAGTCCTCTGCCAGGTACTTAGCAACCATAGTAGTATTGTTTGTAAATTAAAAGTAGGAAGCCCATACAAGAATTTAACATATTTAAATAACATTTTCCTGTGTTATTTTCACAGATTCCTTCACCTCCAAACCAGAATTCAGTCTGTTCTTACCCATCTGAACCCCCACTGAATCACATTTGAAAGTAATTTGAAGGCTAAAGCAAAATTAGCCCAAAGAAGACTTAAACACAGCAAATGTAGCACCAGAATCAATATCACGAGAATAAAGTGACCAGCCACAGCCAAGCTTCACATTTCTGTCTAGAAGCTATACCAACTAACTGCAAAACTCATTCAATTTTTGGACATCAGCATTAAATGGAGTCCAAATAACAAAAATCAGCTTGGAAACCTGTGATTGACCTGAGGATATTTTCCTTCTGATTCTCAAAAAATTGACACTAGTTTTGCACTCACATTGCACACCTGGTTTCTAATAGGATTATTTCTGTTTTTAAACCAGTGAGATAGATAAGAGGACAGCCAAGTTCCATTAAAAATGGCGGCGGGGGGGGAAGTCTAATTAGATAAATTATTCATTCCAAAGCCCACCTGAGTTTTATGAAATGCAATTGAAATATCACTGTCCAGTCAACTGTCCATGTTTCATTTATATTAAATAGAGGAATCAGTTCCCCTGTCAAAATTACAAGTAGCCAAGAAATGTATATATTTTAATAAGGGTATATTGCTTTTTATATTTGGATGCTCTTTTCTCTAAAAAATTCTTCATTTTCATTGTCTTTCATTCAAGCACAATGCTTATCATAAGTGATGGCTGAAACAAAATTAATATATATGAATGTAGAGAAAAGATGATCTTCCATTTGTGAATGCCTATGGAGAGGTTTACCCCTCTGAATTACTTTGTCCCCCCAGAAATAATTTACTCTTCTACAATGGTTAAAATGGAAGTGAAAACACAACAAGTCGTGACACTGAAATTGATTTTCAGATGTTGCTGGAAATGACCCAAGGCTCCTGTAGCCGCTGGACGGGAAGTTAATATCTTCTGGGTCAGAAAGAGACCACTGGAAACTGCTGGTGTTACACTCGTTTAATATGAGGCTGGTACTGTACAGGGTGCCTGGGGCAGAGAGGGGAACAGGCAGGCTTCATCAGAGTTTTGTTTCTCTGGAGACATCCCTATCCATCTTGCCTTTCATTTTGTCACTGCACAACGGCATGACCTGGGGAGCATCGGCTGGGGGACAAACGACGGCTCATTTTCACAGCAGCGTGATGATCAAGCATATAGGATATGCAAGACCATAGGGTCGTGTTTCAGAGGCTACTGCGGATACATGGTATGCTGTGTCAGGATATGATACAGGATATTTTCCTGCATCACTGTTCTTTCTAACTAGTGCTGAGAGGCATGCTTCCATAGGCGCTCCCACTTCTTTGTCTCCAGGTCCCTAAAACCTACACCATTTATAAGGGCATTAATAGAATCAAATCAAGAGACCCGCTGCAATAACATGTTAACCCAGGCTTGAAAACACACCCTGCATTTGCAGCCTATGCTCAAAGAGCATCCATGTGACCTCCACACACTTTGGTTCTCTTTTGGAATAACAATGGCCAATATTTTGGCAAATCAAACTTTGAACTGTTGGTCAATTTAGCCATGAACTGTTTCATAAACCAGGAACAGAAGTGTGCTGGCTCAGTGCCATGCTGTCTTTTCCTTTATTTAAGAATAAAAACTTTAATTTGTCAAGTAGAATCTATGTTTCTTATACCCTGACAGATTGTCAGATATTGTGAAATATACTTTGTTGGGCTCTTATTTAAATCTAGTTTATGAAAAGCCAGTCATATATTAAACACATATAGACAACTTACGCTGAGAAAGATGTATTTAAACACTTGACTGCTGTCAGATGTTCCCACTTTGTCCCTACTGTGTTGTTCAATGCCTCAGATACAGAAGGTAGACAATACTTGCTCTCCTACTGACTGCTACAAGTATGTCCAAGTCAGATCCACCTACTGCATTACTGATTGCTCCTGGTCCACTGAGAGAGGAGACACCTGCTATGCCGGTCAATCTGTGAGATACAGGCAGGCGGAGTCCCTTGCTGGGCTGCTGAGTCTTCTGGCTGTTGATAGAGCACACACAGTGTGGGGCTGACTATCCCACCTCCGGCCAAATAGCCCATATTGCCATTCTTGTGTTGAAGGACAACAGTAGGGATGTACTGAAGAAGCAGGGGAGGAGGATGAAATAACAGTGAAATAGTTAAATTAATGGTGTTGATGCTTTAATCCTCTTTGTCAGGTCCCTAGGCAGCGGTACAAGGCAAAGGCCCCTTGTTCTGATGCTTACAGCTCAGTGAAAGTTTCTGCTGGACAAAAAATACCCCCCCCCATTTTCCCGCAGACATAACTATATCAAGCTTTTCGATTGCTTATAAAAAGAAACTATTATTTTTCCTACCCTGACAGCTTGGTTCTCCTTTCCTTTGTCACTTGTGTCATCAATTTTGTCTGCTTAAAATGTCTCTATTCTAATTTAATAGCATGTGGCACCCACATTGCAAAAGTGTGAGCACAGACATAAGTGCAAGATGAGGAAGAATCTGGTTTGTTGAATGTTTAAGGAAATGGACTTTATGCCAGCCAGGCACAGCAGTACACAAAGCTTTCCCATTAGCAGAACAAATTGTGTTATATCTGTCTTTTCTGTTTGTCTCACGTTTAGCATCTCTGACACATAGAGCAATATTCAATATGCAAAGGTGCCAGAAAAAGAGGTGGCTCTGAAAGGGTAAGAAACAAAGAAAAAGGAGAGAACTCAACCCAAATGATCAATCTGGTGGATTAAGCATTTTAATGAGCCCAGCAAGTGGAAGAGAACATGGGAAGTTGGGCTTGTTATAGGTGATACCATATCAGGACATAGACAATTAACTCCAAAAGGGATTCCCCACCACAGGTTTTGTAGAAACCTATCTGGGTTTGTAGCCCAACCTCTTTCCTCTTGTTTTGCTTTGATTGGCACAGTCTTCAAAAATGAATGAATATCAGCCATCTTCCACTTCAATCCAGGGCTGAACTGGACTAGCAAGAACACCCACAAAAACACAAAAAGCAAAGAAAAAACAAAATGTAGGGGGTACTGGCTTGCACTGAAGGCTGGTAATGCTATGCTGTTAGCTCCTGTTCTATGCAAACTAGCTTGGCTAAAGCAATGGCTGAAGGGCATTTTCAAGGGATTTTGAAAGAGGAAGCACCTAAGGAAATAAGAAAGCATTTTCGACCACTAGACCTCTAAACTTGACCTTCACAGTAGTAACAAATGCTGTGACCCCCTATAAGTTTGCAAGCACTTTATCCCATGCAATCAATGTTTCCAGGAACAGCAGGCTACTGAACTTTATTAATTGTATTTGACGATCAATACTGATTGATTTTCTCTACCCACCCACCCCGATGCATCAGAAGCCATTGGAGTGACTGTTCTCTAAGTCTAATGTAACCGGGTGCAAAGAGACAGACTCCCAGGAAAATTCCTCCTTTACCCCTGTCTCATGAGGCAGCAATGACAAAAACAATGATGGTGGGAGAACTCCTATCCTGTTTCCCCTGGGCCCGTCAGACCTGGCTTTCTCTAAAGCTGGAGTTGAATTCTCCAAGTCTGCAGGAGCCGCAGTACATATACTGAGATTTGGCTAAGACTGAATCTGAATAATAGTTTGTGACTTAATAAATTTAGCAATGCTACAGAGGCGTTGGAAGCAGGCTGTCATCACTGAGGGCTGCATGAGAAACACAGCTGGAACTGAGGATGGCCTGTTATTTACAATCCTGCATCATTAAAATCTTCCGCATCCTGAACAATGAATGGTTCTCTTGTGAATAGGAACACAACAAAATTTGAAATGCAGGGAAATTTGCGCTGCGGGGAGGGAAATCATCTCAGAAACAGAGAAGCTGTAAGACTGAGGGATAGCATTTGTCTACATTTTGCTTTAACTGATTGAAAGCAGGCGGGGTTCCCTGAGACTTGGCTGTGGAAACAATTCAAGAGGGTCTCTTAGGAGGATAGGTCCTTCTGACTTACCTCCACTCCGTAGTACTCAGAAATACATTCCACGTCACAGCCCTTTGGTTGTGCAAAAAAGTGTCTTCTTGCAAACACTCCAGGAAGGAAGCAGTTCAAAAGAGCTGGCCCAGTTTCCCACATCCTTGAACCTGATGGAAACACTAACTACTGGCATGCCAGATTATGCCCGCAGATCCTCTCTGTGATTCCAGGCTCTGCCTCCTCTCCCCGTCATAGGGGCTTTTCCCTACTCTGATCTCTCTGCGCCCCTGGAGGAACCCCTGCAGACATGCTAAAGAAGATGGCTTGATACAATTTCAGAAGAGCCCTCTCGTCAAAGTGCAAACCCTGTGGAAGTTGTCCTGGGCAAAAGCTATTTCTGGAAGCAATAGAGTTACTGAAGCTTGGCTTCCTATTGAAAGCAGTTTCACAGTTGACCAGCTGTGTCCAAGACAGCACAAGCTCTCCAACTGAAGCGGTTGGACAAATCTTTTTCACACTTTCCTGGCCCACAGAGCCTCCAGAGACTACTAGAAAAGCCTTTTCCTCATCAGTGGCACATAGCACGTGTCTCACTTATACCCAGCCACCTATTTTTACTAAAATCCCTTGAACTACATTATCTTTGGGATTTCTGCTTCTCTGTAAAACTCATTTTCAGATAGGCCAATGAGTTCATAAGTTTTTAGGGTGGCGGGGACAAACCCAGAAAGGGCAGGATTGTATCAACCATGTTTCCAAAGGAAAATAAACTAAAGAAGAACTATTAGAAGAATAATAATTCAATGTCATGTTCACATAATCTCTGAATACATCAGTCATGCTTACTGTGACCTACCAGGGCAGGTGAGTTACAGATTCCTCCTGCATAGGCCTATGGTGGTTGCTATGAACACGACACAATTGCTAACAATCCCCAGACTAGTCCTCTTGTTCAAGCTGTGGTAGCTCATCCTTTTAGCCCTGGATATGCCTGGTACACTCCCTGGTGTGCCTATCAGTAGCTCCTGACATGTGCAAAATGCAGTAAATATTAACCCATCAAGTCTCACAACTCCCCCTCGGGGAGTTAGGCAACCGTTCTTTTCCAGCTTACGCTTTGCGAAGTCAAGGAGGAGTCTCTCAGGGACACACAACAGCATCAGTGGTGGAGGCAGGGGGAGAATACAGGTCACACTGCCCCCAGTGCCACCACGGGAAAACTCAAAGCGGTGATATCTGGGATGAAGAGGAAAAAACTTTGTCATCTATTCAGCTGTTGAATTTTAATCCCTACAGTCGAAGAGACTGTGGCCGGGTGCACATTTGCCAGCATTTCAAGCAGGCAGCCCTTATTACTGATGTGTTTGTCTGAACATCTGCACCCTTTTGTCCTTTGGGTGGCATTTGGCCAGCCTTTGTTTTGTCCAAGCAATCTCATATGTGAATCTGCCTTATTCTGGAGACAAGCTCAGTGAAATCATGAGGTTTTTGACTCATTTCTAATGAAAACTTGCCTCAGAGGCCAGCTTCAATTAAGAGTGGCCGCAGAGGTTCATATCTCCACCTTTCTTATTGCAATGTGGCGCCAAATGTTGATTATTCCAGGACACGTCCCTGGAGCTGCTGGTGGGACGGTGCTGGCATCTATAAGAACTTGGCCTCTCAGGTAGAAGCCAAAACCTTGTGAATACAGACTTATCCTGGGAGAAGCGGGGAAACAAATACACAGCCAGGCAGAGCCATATGAAACAAGCGGCCTCTCAACTTCATTATCATAAGCGTTTCTTGTTCAGCTCATTACATGAACCCAGTTCTCCATGTATTTCCTTCAAAATTTGTTAGGGGAGGGGAGCCCCGTGGCCTGACATATCCACTTCACCTCCCTCCTCCAACTGAAAACTCTTCAATCACTGCCAACTCTTTTTCAGTAAAACCTTCATTTCATTAAAATTTAATTATTGGTTTAATTAAAATAGGCAAGCAACAGTGTGAGATGTGTATGGTTTTTTCTGGCTGAAGGAGATTGTAAAGTCCTCATTCATTTCCCAAAGTAGCTTCCGCAAAAAATTGGGCTGCCTTTTTATAGGCCAATTCTCAATGCTGCTTTCAAATGGATCCCACAGCCATTCATATAGATTAATTTGGGCAGTGAATCAGATCCTGCTCATTGGCTGCATTTCAGAACATACTGACGATGCTCTGGGAGCCCCGCGGTAGAGCCCTGAGAGCTGATGGGACTCTCCAAATGATTAATTAATCCTCATCCAGGCATTTTTCAGTTCTGTCTTAATTTATTCACATTGCAAAACAAATTTAGTCTTGGTGAAATGGGCCAGACTGACAAGCCTTGTGTGACTGACAATTGCTCTGTTATTCCCAAAGAAAGTGTGACAGGGTAAAGTTCTCCCATACTGGTAAAACCTGTGCTGTATCACAGGAGACAACCTCAAAGCATACTCAGACCTTAGTTTCTCTGCTAAAGCTGATAGCTGGAGGGGTGGCCCACTTTCAGGCAACCTTTGGCCCCAGCAAGACTTAAAGGCAAGATCCTTATTATTTTTTAAAACGACAAAAATACAGTGGTGCTTGTCTCTTCTCTCAATGGCTTCTCCAGCATCCCTGTCCCCTTATCCAGCATTTCAGGAACAAAAGCCTATACACTGTGGGCACTCAGCACAAAGCAGACAACACACAAAAACTTAACTTGGGCCACCATACCAGGAGGTCTCCAGCTGTCCCATGGAAAAGGTGGGGAAGGGACAGTAACACCCTGCAGTGGGTGGAGGCATTTCTAGTGGTAGAAGCAGCACGTAAGGACTAGCATGAGATGTCCTAGTGCAATCATGGTTTCCCTGAGAACCAAGTCCATTAGTTGCTAATGGTTTTCAAGTAGTAAAAGTGGGTTTGACCTCACAACAGAGATGCGCATCTTTAGACTCTCTTAAATCTCCAAACCATCTGGTCTTTGGATTTTTTTTAATCACTCTTCTCTTTGCACCAGTGAATTGAGTTTCAAAGAGCTGTGTAGCTCTTTGTAAATACTGGTTACAAAATAATCACAACAAAAAGAGGAATATTGAAACTTTCAAATATTTTCAGCTCGTGCTTCTAGGCAATGCTGGGCTGCCTTCCCAGGATTTTGCAATCTTCAGATCTCTTTGGCCATAGTCCAGAAAGAAATGAGAGAATTAGCCTTTCATTTAGAAGCAACTCTCCAGACACTTTTGCAAGTACCTGCAATGACCTTCATTTACCCAACCCTCTCCAGCAACACTAGCTGAGAATACAAGTAAAGTACAGGGCTGGGAACAATGTGTGCTGTTTCAAAAGGCTTTTACACCTCTTTTGTACTTGCTGGAAATCTACTCTCATAATTTTTCATTTTAAATATCTTCCTATACATGCCTGGAGGTTGTGGATCTCTTTTCATAACAAAAAGTATAGATCTATCTGCAGGTAGAGGTCTAATTTTCAACATTACCATTGAGTTCCTGGGGAGTCTGGCAGCACTTGAGAAAATCAGGTAGCAATGCTGGTACCCCTATATCTTTCTCCTAAAGGTAAGAGTATTGTGTGATGGTGAAATGGAAGGACTTCTTTCCTTCTTTTCTTCTCCACACGTCTTGACTGAACAATACCTCATTAACTTCTTGTTGGTAATGCTAAGATGCTACCTGGCTCTATGGATCCTATTGGATCTTAGCGGATCCATGAGTAAGTCCATAGGTCCTATTTAGAGTTATTAACATCATAAAAACCAGCTACAGTTTAGAAAAACTTAGAGCCACAGATTGGCCATAGGTTTGAAGAAAAGAGTACTTGGACTATCAGATAGGGTTTCTTACTGGCATGCATACAGGAGAAACAATGCTAGGCTAGACAGACTTTCAGTCTGAGCCAGCAGAGCCATAGGAGCTGTTCTTATGCTGTTGTGTTCAATCTCTTTGGGCTCTCTTGTCTTCATCAATAACATCAGACTCACATAACAAGGGCTTGTGAAGCTTTGCAACTTCGAGCTCCTCAGCTGAAAGGAGCCATATAAGTGTAAACATAATTGTATATTATTGAAGAATGCTGCTGTAATAAACAGTCTCTATTACCAACTGTCCAGCTGTAATATTTGTGTTTATGTCAGCACTTAAAAATCATTGATCTGCAATAAACTCAGTGTGGGCAAAAGAATCTGATCCAAAGGTCAGAGAAGAGAAATGCAATTTTCCCCACCAGAGCCTGAGAGAGCAAGACTGGAGAGCTGCTGCACAGAGCTCGGCCAGGGAAACTGTGGCTGCATAAAGCTTCATTGCTGCTCCCTTCCCCACTGCTAGAACAGCACTCGGGGAGGTGACCCAAGATCAAAGATGCTTGTGGCAGCAGTCTGGTTGCAAGACTAATCATCATTAGTCTACCTGGACTGCCAGATTGCAGGTAACCACCCACTGTGGTGTGTTACTGTGCCAGTGCTGCACAGGCACTTTTCAAAGTGAGAATGAGCCTCCCCATATCCCTGTGTGTGGCAGCAGCAGGGTGAGGTCTGCTGGATGTCTCCTAACAGGTTTTGCTCCAAACAGAGCCTTTGAACTAGGAGCTGCCTCATTTCATTTTATCTGGGAACAGGAGAGTTGCTGAACAACAGGTATCATGGAGAGCAATAGCTCAGGTGGAGTCTGCCCAGGGGACACGCTATTGAACGTACAGTAGCGTAAAACTCTGCTCCTTAGTACCTGACTGCAGTATGTTGCACATGTTATCCCCTGAACGTGCTTCTCTCCCCAAAAGCAGACCCATTATCTTCTCTTAAGAGAAACCTGAAGATGTCCTCTTCAGGCAGCTCCCGATGTGTTCCCTTGCCCATGAGTAGCGGTGGCCATCCTGCCCCTCCAAACCATCTAGGATTCTCCTTTCTCCCATCTCCTGCAAGGCAGATTCACTGCCTGACTCCCCTGCCTTCAGTGAGTGACCCAGGAATCTGGTCCCTTGACTGCCCCATCACCATTCATCCCAAACCGCCTACCCGGTATGAGCGACTGTGTCCTCCTGTCCCAGAAGTGACGTGGGACCACCCATGCTATTCCCTGCCTTCCTGCTATGTCCTTTCCTAGCTCCCTCCTTCTCCCTCTCTTTCCCCAGCCTTGTTCTTGAAGGCGTTGCAGCTACCTGGAAGGGATACCACCTCCCAGTAGCTGGGCACTTTGGAAACAGGATTTGTGGAGTACACTGTGTTCCTGCCACCCGATTGCCCCAGTCTGTGCCTTGCCACCTCCCCGCTCCGTGGGCTGCAGGGAGTTCACACTGGGGCTCAGACTGAGGGGAGCAGAGCAGGAGGCAGGCACTGCCCCACCAGCTCTGCTGCAGCCTCCAGGTTGCTCAAGGTTGAGCAAATCTGCCCTCAGCTGAAAAGGCACCAGCGAGTCCTTTCTGAGTCCCCTCTTGCTGCAGGGGACGCGCTAACCAAAGTTTGTCTCTCAGTGGTCCTAGCACGTTACAGGGGAACCGCAGAAAAAAACAAGAGAGCAGATTGACTGTGTGCCCCTCTCCATGAACCAACATCTGGGAGAAGAAGGGGTGATGCAAAGGCAGAGGGCTGGCAGCGATGAGAAACAGGGCTAACAGAGCGTGCCAGGGCTGGCTTCAGTGATAAAGCAACAGTACAATAGCACAATATCATCACCTGCCAGCTCCTTCCTTTAATCCTCCTGAGTCTGCACATCCATAACTGGGGACTTGTCTCTACCATCTAGGGCACTTGGCAGCCTGCAGCTCTCCTGCCTAGAAGCAAGATCCGTGATCAGATTAAAGCCCATTTCATGTTCCCCTCGCCCAGGTCTCTGTCACACTCACTGCTCCCCCTGATGTTTACATATGATCGGCTGACTCATTTCCACATGAAGAGCTGACATTTCCCTCAAATCCAGCGCAGGGGTCATTGGTTGCTACGTTAAAGGGAAAAACTACAATGAAGAGATTTTTCTAATCACTGCATCAGATTACAAAGGAATGTAAATCACTGAGCAGTGTTTTTTTTGTTAGAAGTGAGAGCAAGGTTACTTCAGGTAGTTCTCAAGAGCATTTTGATATTTCACATGATACGCCCACGTGCAGAAGCTCACACGCGTTCACACACACACGTGCCGCAGCAGAGCAGGGCTGTCGCTGAAATCATTAGGAGAAGTTCATCACGGCATGGGGGAAGGTGCTCTGATGCTGAGGAATGCCTCCATCCTGTGCTGCACCCCAGAGCTCCCACCTGGTCTCCACAGGGTCACTTTTTGCCCTGTGTCTCTTTCTGCCATCTGATAAACTGGGGTAATGTCCAGTCTGTACTCTGGCAAGGGCAAATATGTTAAAAATACAGCAAGTAAGAGGAAGCATAGAAGTAGGCAAGGCAGATACGGGACATCTTACCGTAAGGTTACTAACAATAAGCTAGGACCAGATTTATCTGCATGTCTTATAATATGGTTATTCACAGAAACATCACTATAGACTTACAAAAAGGCCACCTGATGTATTTAACATCAGTTTTGTACTCTTCCCTTAATGAAGCCTGCATGGTTCAAGGGAAGAGGGGAAGGGAACAAACCAATAAAAGGCTATAGCAAAATTCTCTTTTGGGACAAGTGTTGCAGGAGGTGGGAAAGAGGATAGAAATTGTCCTGGCCTGGAGCATCCAGCAAAGACATTAAAGGTGTTACAGGCACTGCCTGCAACGTTCTTGCAATGAAGATGGAGAATATATTTTGTGTTTCTCACTCTTTTCTGGGATTTTTGGAGAACCTTCTGCACGGTACCTGCTAGAGTCCTGCTTCAGAAAAAACAATGATAAAAAATGAGGAGCATTGAAATGTGACCTGAAGCCCACTGAAAGGCTCCAGAGGTGCAGCCCTGCTCCAGCCCTTTGTGTCTTGAACAAAGATACAGTGGGGGCAAAGGAGGGGAGGACAGAAGTGAACCGCCTCCCCTCTGGCCAGCAAACTGCCACCCAAATCAGGCAGCACAGTCAAGGAAAAAAAAAAAAAAAACTGGAGCCCATAATCATTTTATGATTCTAATTTAACTTTTATGAACATGTTTTGAGCTTCCCTAGTCAGACTCTGGTATCGATCTTTTCAGTATGGTTAACTCATAACCAGACCATATTTGAAGACATAAACTTTAAGAGAGATAATAAAGAAGAGCCAGACTGCACTAGCTTTATTCTTCTCAGCACAGGGACTGGGAGCTGTAAATCCTGCTGGAATCAGTGGAATTATGCAAGTGGAGATTAACTCCTGGCTGTGTCAATTTTTGAGATATTGGGCACCAATGACATCAGTCTTTATTTCTAGTTCAAAGTGGAATTGTCTTGGGATATAAAGCAATGGGAGTGTAAGGAACTAAACAAAGGAAAAGAGAACACTGACTTCTCTCTGTCTGCATGTTTTTGAGAGATGGGCCAAACTGCAGCATTTTGACACCTTTCTGGACCAGATGGAGTATCTCCCAAAATTACTCACTGCTGAGATTCAGGTTCTTCCTTCCAACTCCATTCAAGATTTGAGCTAAGCAGGAGCATTTAGATCTTGCAAATGGTGTTATTCTTTAGTGAGCAAGCTGACCCTGAGCACTAGCACAGGGTGATGGATATCCCGGCTTCGCTGTGCTGCGTGTCTGCTCTGTGTTTCAGGTCAGGGAGGTTCATATAGCTTGCTCTGTGCTTCTGACTGATGGATAACATGAAAAGCCTAAATAACAATGTTCATGGGCTTTTTTCTCTCCATGGTAACAATACAAGAAGGACAGTTTTCCAGCCTCTGGCTGCTTCTGGAAAAAAAGGAACATGAAAATATGTGACAGGTTTTCTTTGTTAAATGGATCCTAACCTAATGAAGTGAGGCCAGGGGTGGGGATCCCACGTAAGCAAGATGTGAAAGGTGTTCTCAGTTTGAGTATCAGGCTGAAAAATCTTCAGGTGAAACTTACTCAGTTCCTCTGAGGTCTAACCTGGTATTTGAATTTACAGTGCAGGCCAGTAAGCTGTCAAGTTTAAGTGTGAATCTGCATCTGTTTGCAGACGGACTTCGTGGTCCTTGTGCAGACCTTACCCAGCCACATGCAGCTGGGAATTGCACCTTGAATCTCACAGACAAAAGGTGATGGTAAAGTCTTAAGAACTCAATGACCCCTTTCTTAAAAAATTATACACAGCTCTCAGTTTTCAGTTCTGAAAAACGCCCTGAAATAAGTGAGTTATTATAACTTCAGGTTTTGTTGCAAATGCTTGAAATAGCACAACTCTCTTCCCGCTCAGCATCTCCAATCCCCCCCGACACCCTGCATCTCTCCAAGCTTGTCAAGGTCGGAACGCATCCCATGGCCCTAATTCTGCATTTTCCATGACTCACACCACCCAGCATCACTGTGCTATCTCATGCCAGCTGGAATTAAAACACAAAGGGGATCTTCAAAAAAATAAAAGGCTGTGCAGTACGTCCTGCCAACAGCTTGGAGGGAACTCAGCGAAGAGCGACTGGAATGATTAGGGAACTCAAGGCAGTGACTTTTGAGGAAAGATTAACATTGCTAAAAATAGCCCACGTGGGTAACTAATGACTAGCAGGGTCTGTGATAAAAGTTTCTGTGTATCTAATGGTATAAATAATCAAGGATGGAATTAAATTATTTAGAGTGCACAAAGGGCAACTACCAGAATGCACTACTAGGAGCGGCGGCATTAAATAAGGAAAGTATGGGAAGCAAAATGGGGACATCACCTCCTTTTTCCCTACGACTGAACTCTATTTAACTAGGACCTGAACTAAAACCTACTGCAGTCATTGGAAATTTCCTTCCAGCGTGGCGGTACCCACTGCAAGAAGATGCCAACTATAATTTACAGTTACCTCTTCAGGGTTTCCTTTAGAGGCACTAGACTAGGAATCTCTCTTTTTCCCTCAGAGGCCTGTCTGCCCTGCAAAACTGGCAGTATCTGGGAGGACCCAGATCCTGCTCTCTTTACCCAGAAGCAGCAGCTCACTGCAGCTGGCAGAGCTGCAGCCAGAAGGGATCATTATGGTTGTTTAGTCTGACCCGCTGCGTGATGGTCTTTCCGTGCTGCGCCTGCTTCATTGGGTAAGACAGGTACACATCATGGAACAGAATAAACACTGTATTTCTTGCTACTGGACTGGTTGACGGTTGGACTCGATGATCTTAGAGGTCTTTTCCAACCTTAATGATTCTATGATTCTATGATTCTACTCTTTTCCGTGTGTGTCCTTAGAGTTACCACAGTATCAGCACAAAAATACCACTATGAGCTCTAGATTTGACTCAGAGAGAGATTTGCTTGTCCCTTCTTCACTCATTTCTCCCCATCCCTTAGACAGCCCCTCTCTCTGGAGCTGATCCGCACATCTCTGTGCAAGGCAATTGCCTTCCCGCTTGCATCAAGATCCATTCTGCAGTTTCCTTTCATTGTTGCCAGTCAAGGACTATGTGTATATGTTAAGAAAAATCATAGTAAGCTATTCTACTGTCTTTCCAGGGTAAGAGACTACGTGCCTAAGAAAACACAGTAGCTATGCTATATTTTGGCTTTCTAAGGTTTTAACTGTGATTGCTCGTGATAAACTAAGGAAGCATACTCATAATTTCTGTGAAGAGCTGTTTGAAAAGCCATATCAGAGTAATAAATGGTTCATTGTTAGACTAGCAGGGTATGTCTCATGGAGAATTTATGTGGTGCCTCTCAGTTCTGGTGCTGCTCAATATTTTCATTAATAACCAGAATGATAAAATAGAAAATAAACTTATTAAATTTAGTCATAACACTCTATTCAGAACAACTAAAATCACTCCGGAGGACAGGCTTAAAATTCAGCACAGAAGAGATGAGCAGGGATGGTCAAAAAATAAATACAGAGTGGCATCAACTGGGGATCTAGAGTTACCATTAAGCTGAACATGAGTGAAAAATGTCGCACTGCTGAGAAAGGGGCAAAACATGCTGGCAAAAATATCACACTGCTGAGAAAGGGGCAAAACATGCTGGGATACATAAACAGCAGTAAGGCCTGTGAGACGCATAAAGTCAGCTTTTTGTTGTCTTTGGACTGGTGTGGGCTCAGCTGGGGAACTGCAGCCCATTACAGGCACTGCATGGCAGCCAAGGAGTGGGTCAGCCGGAGAGATGCTGGAGGAGAGCAGTGAAACAACATCCGAGGTTTGGAGAACATGACCTACAAGGAAGCAGTGAAGGAAATGGGGCTGTTTGTCTTACAGAAGACAAGACAGGAAGGAGGGGAAGAGAAAGAAAAAGCTACTGTCATGCATAAAGGCTGCAGCAAAGAAGGGAATAGTCTCTGTGTCCGGTGCAGACAGGACAAGAAATAACAAATTAAATTGCACCAGGAGCAGATACTAGGGTAAACCAAGTGATGAGAAGACCGGTGAAGCACTGAGATAAACCGTGTGACATTGGACATGTGGACTGCAGCATCCAGCATGGCCAGGGTTCAAGAACTGGCTACACAAACACCTGACGAGCGCTATATAATACAGTCAACCCTGCCTTGAAGTAGCAGATGAGCTGTGCAGTTCCTTCAGGGTCCTGTATTCAGACATCCATCCCCTTCCATGTTGCTTAAGCTACTAGTGCTTGTCATCGTTACAGCTTTGGCACGCTGCGTCACTCTGCTTGGTAGTAGCCTTCATCTGTGCTTGAGACCTACATGCTGACTCCTCTTCAGTTTATAGGGAGGTGACATTGGAGCTCAGTCAGGAATTTTCAGGATGCTGTTTTGTTTTATTCGCACTGAGACCATATTTATTTTATTTCATCTGACAGATGTTTTAGACCATTTCACTCTCTGCTGGAAGCATGATAAGGTCTGAAATGTGGGTTGTAAATAGCTGGGCAAACTGCACATTTAAGTCTAATTTTATGTGTAGCATCTTCTATTAATGTTGCAACATTTATTGTGTATTTTAAGTCATCATTGATTTTTATTAAAAAAAGATACTTTTATTGTATGTGCATGCTGCCAGCAAAATAAAATATTATGTTTTTCCCCCCTCAGTATGAATTTTCATTAATCTTCTCTAAGTGCATGAGAAAGTGAGAAGCCAACTCTCCCAGTCCAAGGCAGCATCAGCACCTTAGCTCTTTGACTGCGACATCATCATGTATTCATTCCACTGGGATGCAAAAAGGCTGCTTAACTGCATAAACTAGCATGTGTAAGGTGGGGGCTGAGGAAACAAAATGCTCCCCTGTGACTTATTACATCTGGGACTGATTAGCTCTGTTATTATGTAATTAAGATTCAGAGGAGAGGCATAAAATATGCAGCAAGGACAAGGAAAGCTTTTTGAGGTGTGTGCCGGCAGCTAAGAGGTGTGGGTAAGGCTAGGCATGGGAAGGTAACAGTGCATTTTGCACTCAATCTCCAGGTGCTTTCTTAGGTCAAGCTGTACTGGGTCTTACTGATGGTATGAAGTTTTTCCAGCAGTACAGCAGTGCATGCTGAAGAGCTCCTAGATCCCGAGAAGCCTCATTCATTAAGAGTTTTGCTACCTAGCATAAGTAAATGAGTAACGGGTACAACGATTTTTTGTTTGATTTTCAGCTAGATCAGGTAATGTAGCTTTGCGTTAATTGAAAGCTTGAGTCTGCCCTTGAATTAACTGGGGAGCAGACTATAAGGATATGATTACTCATTAGACTGGAATGCAGGTAAACGAGATCCCAGATGGTTTTGGGTCTGAGCATTTTGATAAGACACCTGCAAGTGCTGGCTATAATAATAATGAGGCCATGACAGCGGGGTTAATGCAAACATGGTGCAAATATAAATGAGTAAATGCTGTAACAACTGAACACGGGGTATGATAATGTATACAGTTAAGGAAATGAATATGTAAAGTAGATACATGGTGTATAAAAGAGCATATTTAAGGCTAGAGATCTCCAAAGCTCTTTTCCCCAAGATACTGGCTTCAACACTGGAGGATCATCTTGCCACACCACACCAAGAAGTTTGTGAGCACATGAAAAGAAGAACTGCCTGCTGGCAGATTTTGTGTGTCAGAGTGTTCTTTTGATTTTAATGATAAAGAAGGCTCATTTACCTCTAGTTCATCTTTTACCATGCAGGTGTGCAAAAACCCAAGTGCTAATTTCAAGTACCTGTTCAGACAGGTGAGCCTGTTAAGAGAGGCCACCTGGCCCGGCTGCATCCAAACATTTGCGGTCGCAACCACCTCCGTTAGCATCACCTCACTGCGAGGGTGTCTGCTGAAGGTGCTGGCAATACCAGCATGGGTCTGCTTGTGTGGGCCTAGCTGGGAACATCGGATCTATGAAAAAACCACCTCCATTTCCCTCCCAGAAAAACCTCCTCAAAAAAGTGGCTCCTTTCTGAGCTTACCTTCACCCAAGCACATCCCAGCACTCAGGGAACATCCATCGTGGAGGGAGAAGTGCTGGTCCAGATGCTGTCAAATGCTCCACAGAAGCAGAGCCCACCCTCCCCAAGGGTTTTAAGGCTCGATGGCTTTTTAGTCTTTTTCTAGTCATCACAATTAAGGCCCTGTAATCAGCTGCACCGACACTGCAATCAGCCCCAGCAATCAGCCTCCTGCCTCTGATGCTGGTGAATGCCGGGAAGGTGCCACGGAGTCAAGAGACTAATTGACCACTTTGTTAAAAAACAACAAAAAGAGGAGATGGTGGAAGTGCATTTATGTCCCCAGATTTGGGGGGTCCACAAGGAGGCTGGTACCTTGCTGAGGCCTTCAAAGCTAGTCTGAATTTGCCAGCTGGTTTGTATTTGTTGTGAACAAGGGCTGTAGAAGTGTCCTGGCTTGCGTCACCCAAGAGACTGATCTGATCTAACTGCATGAGCCTGAAATCAGAGGGGAGCGGTGCTCTGGGGTGGTAAGTACTTGTTGCTGAACTATATCAAAATTACTATCAGAACTATCTCTCGATCCAACATTTGTTAGAGGAACCATCCCAAGCATTCAATTAGTGGACAACCCTTCCATTCTCTATGGCAGTTTAGGTTTAACAAGGTAAAAATAAATCTAGGATTGCTGAGCTCCTGTTAAATATTCATTATATGTATTTTCATGGTCCTTAAAGTCCAAGATATGAACTGGGTCCCCAGTTTGTATCAAAAAGAGAAAACAATGAAGGCATTTTGCACATGAATCACGCTAGCTTCTCCAAGTTACTCTTCATTTTACCCGCTTTTAACACACCCAGCTCACTGCTGGCGATTTCTTTGCCCAAGGTTCCATGACGGAGGCAGACAGGAGGCAGCTGAGAGGTAGAGGGGCTATGCTTCTGTTGTATTTCATCCAGGCCATGGCTGGAAACTGGCGGTGTTCCTGCCTGAGAAATCATCTCCACCTAGGAAATCACCTTTGGAAAGGAAAGATTTGTTCTTGTGTTTCAGATGCATCACTCGGTTTGTTTATTGACCCATTAATTATCGGTCTGTGTCTTTTGACGGTCAGGGCAGAGCAGCATACTGGGGATGATTGTTCCAGTGTGACTCTCGTGAGATAGAAATAGCAGAGCTGTCCAGCCCAGTGACTGTAACAAGGTTATAATGTAAACCACTGAGCAATTATCTGGGAGATTTACCTCCCTGTCTTAAAAGCATTTTTATTACTTAATCAATCACAAGCAATTTATAAACAAGGCTGAAGTTTTACACGGAGCCATAAATCTGTCTTATTTGCTTCCACGATAAAGCAGGAAAAACAGACCTGAAATTTCAAAAGACATTTGATCAATTAAAAAAAAAAAGCAGAACTATCTCAAAAGAAGATAAATTATTTTTCAAAGGAAGGACTTTAACAGAGGCTGGAGGAAAAAAGTCCATCTGTCTGTCTGTTTGCTAGTCTATAACGTCATCCATGAGAGCAGCTTAAATTAGTAAAGTGAAAATGTGAACCGTTTGGGGCAGGGACTTTGTTTGTCTGTGCATGCCTTCCTCAAGCTGGATTGCAGCCACTGAATGCCAGCACTGTGTAATTGCAAAATAAAAATAATAAGAATGCTGAGTCGGCAATAGCATGTGTGCTCCCGATGCCCTTTTTGCTTTCAGAGCTCCTGACTCAGTGCCAGGACAGGATAGCGTTAGGAACCTGTTAGGTAGAGGTACGAGACCTGCTGCCTCCGAAGAGATCTTCTCCAAGCCACAGGAGTGGCTTGACCCTCCTCATTTTATCTTTTGATTTGTCTTGTCATTAGAAGGAAGTTACTGGAAATAATTCACTCACAGCATTTCTGCATACCAGCAGCTCCTGACCACACGGTGTGACACAGGGATACACAAAGGTACACAAAGATGCTCTGGTCTGAATCCTTCCTCAGTCACTGAGGCCAGGAGGCTGTTTTGCATCCCTACACCACTGCTGTCCCAGCATATACTGGTTGGACCTGTTAGATTTCCATAATGGGCCGTTGGGATGTTACCTTGCTGTAGATAGAATCAGCAGTTGCTGGCTAAGTGCGTTTTAGGTGGTTTGGCAGCAATCCCAGCTCTGCCAGTCCCTCTACCTCTGACATTCAGTGTCTCAGCAATACTGCTGACTTCTGTGAAACTGGGGCACTGATACAGACATGAAAGTCCCGCTTTGGAGAGAGCTACTGAAGAGATCTGTACTGCACTACATGCAAGAGCTAGACTGGAGGCTGAATTCACCTCGATTTGTGGTGATATGATTGTCCCAGCATCAGCTTTTTTCTGGTTTTGACTGCTCTGATCTTACAACTCCCAGTCCTGATTCTTCTGCCGTTTCCCACCCCACCTGTCAGCTCATGATTTACACCTTTCCAAAGCAGAAACATACTGATTTCGATTCAGAACAGCGTTACTTCTATACCTCCCTTACCTACCCAAGATGCAGATTGATGGAAAAGCAACCGCCTTTCTGAGAGGGCGATTTTAGGGGAATAAATGGAGAGGATGCTCTTGTGTTTGCACTGTGTTGTGAGTCCAAGGCAGGTTCACCTGGGAGAAGAGGGGGAGCTTCACCCAACCCCACTCCAACACATCTGTGACTCAGGAGATATGGAAATCTGTGCTGCTCCCCATCCCAGGACAGCTGCACCCAGCTGTGGGGAACAACACCCTTCCTCTTCCTCAGGGCAGACCCTGAAATGCCCTAAACTCCAGGCAGTCACTTCTGCCCTACAGTCCTTGCAGGAGCACCCTTGTACCACCACCCACCTCAAACCCCAGGCTCAGACCTTGCTTGGGTAGCTGATGACAACATGAAGCAGCTCAGGGAGACACTTTGGACTTTATAGGTTTTCTCATACTGTCTGCCCTGTGTTTCAGGTTCATCTGTATAGGAGGCAGCAGCAATTCTCTATAGCTCCACGGTGACAGGAAGGAAAAATTGCCTAGATTAATAGACCTGTTTCCAAGGTATTCCTAATCAAGGGTTCCTCTCCCTGAGCCAGGCAGGGGTCTCCCGTGTCGGGCGGGCGCTTTGCAGTTGCAGCGTCTGCTCCATCTGCGGTGCTGCGGCCGAGTCTCCGGGACGGCCGGGTGAAGGCAGGCTGTGCTGCGTGGTGGCATCGTACGCGGGTCTTACATTTCAAGACCTAACAGGAACAAATGTGTCATCACATAGTTCAGTGATTTAACAGCTCTGAGTGGTTTTGATAAATAGGCCTTTCCTGGTTTCAATTCATACACTTTTCTTGCAGATAATGGAAGTCAGATGCTCGCTAGTTCAGCGTAGCTGAAGCACAGCTTTTGCCCAGAGTGATATGAAAAGTTGCAGTCAGAAACTGTCAACCCTGCACCTTTGGGGTACAGATTCCTGCCCCATCCTGAGGTTTAAGAACATATTTAACACAAGAAATGAATGTCATAAAAAATATCATAAAATATTTTAAAATTAACAGGGGGGGGAAATGTTGACCCATCTAATCCTTCCCACCATAACAGTCACAAATAGTAAATGCACATCATTCCTTACAGTATATATAGCATGGATTTATCATCAGATTATTTACTCTCCCAGCCCACCACACTTGCACAAAATAAATACTTCTACCTTCCTAATTGGCACTGAAAATGCAGGATAGGTTTCATTGCATCCTGGCACTTATTATCAATATTTTTTATTACTGATCAAGTACTGACAAATGCTTTCAGTGTTCTACAAACATAAGAAGATAAAGGCCTTGCCCCATTAAATATACACATGGTGTTTGACACTGAAGGGCACCAAGAACCCCGTTAAAGCCAATAGCCATTGATCCTCCCCGTGGAGTATCCATAGACAGACCAATTCGGACACGTGTAATTCTCCTGTTGAAGGCCAGTTACAATGCGCTATGAATGACTGTCCCCAAAACTGTGCTCAGTCGCAGCCTTTTCTTCTACGAGGGCATGTTGGGATTTAACACGGAGAGGCAGGGAGAAGCAGGTGATGTGTAGCACCATCCATGTTCTGATAAATACTCTGGAAGACAAAGCAATGAGTCAAGACAACAGGACCTCAGTATCTAAGCAATCTGAATAATATTCTTTATTGCTCAGAAAAGCTCTGGCTGCTCACACCAAAGAGATAGATATGTGGATATTGTTTCACTAGGCTCTCTGAAATGCTTCTGACCTATTCCTGCTCCAGAGCACAGAGCAACTGATGGGTCCACAGCAATTGTGGGAGAAGGTTTCCTTTCAAGATTATTCCAAATAAATACCAACTAACCGGGAATTTTATTAGTAGCCAACACAGACTATTTATTTTTTTCATACTGTTGAGCTGTTGTTTGTCTGAAAGCAGACTTTCTAGTGAGATTCACAAGGCATGTCCAAATATGTGCTAAAAAATGCTGCAAGAGTAAACTATTATGGCACCTCAGCATTTGTGAGTCCAATTCTTCTGGAGACTGAAAGTGAACTTTACTTCCCTGAGTATACCACAATACCCAGAAAGATTTTGGGTGGAACTCAGTGAAAATTCATGAACTCTTTGAATTAGCCAACCTGTTCCATCCATCGCTACTGCAAAGACTGGCTGGATCAGCACAGGTTTCGGGGGTGAATTTTACAATAGTGTGCTGCTTCCAGATGCACAGATCTTCAAGACCTCTTCAGCTTGCAGGTCTTACATTTTACTTCTGCAAGTGTTTAAAATTGCATGCAGGATCTAAAAAGAAATATTCCATTTATTTATGTGCACTGCACTTTGACATCTTATGAACTTCTGAAATCAGGCTCTGTGGCAGGTTTTATTTATTTCCACTTTTTTATAGTATAAACGATAGCTTGTACTTTGCCCTATTTCCTACCCCCAGACTGGTCTCAGCAGCGATGCACATCCACCCAGACTCTTTCAAATGCTGAAATTTAGATACATTTACTTCCCGTCTCATTTCTGCCATTTTTTCTGAGTTGCAGGCCATTGGCTAATACAATAAGCCTCATCAACTACAAATGCAATACAGCAGCTATTGAGCTAATCTATCTTATTTCTAAGCAGTTTTTTATCATGTACTTATTGCAATTATTTTAACAGACAAAAAAATTTAAATACTAGGAGCTTGCTTCTCCACTCAAGCCAGAAATTAGCAAAAGAGCTTTTCTCTTGTTTATTTAAGCACCAGAAGAAGTATTGGGTTTTCAAAAGACAAAGAGCATATCACAAGTTTTACAGCTTCTGAACAAGGATTAGCTTTAAATTGTGGAAGAACATGACTGAAATGAGGGGTAGTCAGAATAGCAGCTGCTGCATCTATGATGGGATATTTAATCTCCAACTTGTAAGGAGCAAATATGAACAGTGGATTTTGCTCTCAACTTCTATGAACAAAATCAGAGGGTGTTCTGTGAGAGTGAGGATGAAAACCAATGCCGTGGCAACTAATTCCCTTATGAATATAACTCCAGCATCTCCTTGGATTGTATCGTAATGCCCAGCTTGCAGTTTATCACTGGGCTAGGGTCAGTGATGTAAGGAAAGGAATGAAGCACCGTGGTCGCCTTTCTGAATTCTGTACTTGTCAGACCGTTTTTCTTACAGTGTCCGTATGATGCTAAACAGGAGCTGGTAGAAAAATGGAAAAATCAAACTCATACATGAATGAATGTTGCTCTTCTTCAGCAGAATATTTTTATTCTTCAGAACATAGTTTTATTTATTTGATTTTTTTAAAATAAAGAATCTATGTGAAACATTCAGTTTTGACATTCTTCACTTTCCCTTTTTTCCTCAGTTTTCTTTCTCTGACCTATTTTCCCTCATGTTTCTTTTTTCCCTGTTTATTGCAGAAAAGGAGGCTCAAAATAGGAATAAACAATACACTTTCAAAGATTTATTCAACCCAAATATCCACATCTATAAGAAAGAAAATGTAGTCAAGTTCAACAGATATTATCAACAAAAAATCCACTAGTTCTCTGAGAAGTGATTAACCATTGATTGTAAATAATGTGGACACTCTGGTAGCTGCCTTCATACTTCTGCCCTTAATTCAAACATATCAGAAACCTGCACAGCTGTGAAAAGGTCTCTGGGGACAGTCAGTTTAACTTCCAGAGCTTGTCTCCTTAATATTAGGTTTGTCAAATGCGGTAAAATACGTGCCTGAAACCTTTCTGTGCAGCATTACCTTGCAGAGCTCAGTGCTACCACAGACTGAAGAACCTCTCGGCTATTTCCAGCTCTGTGGTTCTGTGATCCACAAAGACGGTTTGAGCTTTTGTGACTTTAAAAGTCTCTGAGCTCCACTTTCTGGGGGTAGTGGGGATGCAGGAAGGCATGACGTGGCTGGGCATTGCTCCTCCACCCTCAGCCCACCTGAGCTCATGTAGCCCTACGCTCGCCCTTGGGCTCATCAACCAGCCAGGACAGAAGCTTGTCATCTCACCTTTCCCAAAAGCTGCTCTGCAAAGATTTGGGCTAAATCTCTTCCAAATGGATCCCCAGTCTGATCTTCAGTCAACTTAATTTCCCCCTTTTTCACCACTAGGCTCTTCCCAGCTCTCCGGACTAGGGCGGAGAGCAGAGCGAAGGAACCGGACACTATGTGATGAACAGCAGAAATATTCCACAGCTTGCTGCCCTCCCTGACACCTGCTCTCTTGGATGTGCGTTTTACCCTGTATATCATCTCTAAATGGGAAACAGACAGGCGTAGTTGTGCACGCATACTTCTGCCTTTTGATGCCTGTTGCACCTGTAGAAATCATGCCTTTTATGCCCATGGGGCTACTTAGTCCAGATAGTCAACGGATCAGTGAGATCCTGGGTAAGCACACTCCACACTCATAAATTAGGTGCCAGCAACTTTGGAAATTGGCCCTTGGCATCTCATAGCACGTTCCCTTCCACTCCATTACTGCAAAGCTGTTACAGGATTCACTGGGGCGAGAAGAATTTCTAGGGGCTCTGTGAGCCAGCACAAAATGCACTTCGCTATACCTTGCATAAAAATATGATCTTTTAGTGTGCAGGAACTTGTTACGCCAACTTTGTCAGAGATGGTTTCTTCTCCTTGCACCCTGCTAGACTCTCTCTTGCTTTCAGAGGGAGTGATGTTCCTTGGAGAAGTTCCTGCCACCAGGAAGGATCAGGCTCATCTCTCCCTGCCTCATCAGCTCTCCATTTCTTTTCAGCATTCATTTTAAAACAAATTTCTCCTGTTCCCCTTGCATCTACCTCTTAATTTGGCTCATACTCTGCTATTGGTCTTATAAATGCTGCAATTCATTCACCAGACAATGTCTTTATGACTACTCTTTTCTGTAGTTTTGTCTGTTCACTGCTTTGCCTCATTTCATTCTAAAAAAAATATTTTACAATCCAGTTTCTATAGAAGCCTCCTTACAAAATAACTTTTTGTTGTATGTTATGGAGAGAATCTGCAAAGCTCATATATTGCTACATGCAGGATGCTAATTCCAGCTTGTGAATGTGTTTCTCTGGAGTCCTCCAGCTCTGTAAGTGGAATTACTTTGATGAGTAAACTGCTAAATCAACACTTGTCTCACTCCCTTTAAAAAATAATTAAATCAACCCTCCTTCACCTGCCACTGAAACAAACAGAAAACAGACAAATTAGGTTCCCTTGTTGTGACTCAACATTTTCAGCAGTTACCGAATCCTGTCATGATTGTTTTTTCTCTTCTGTGAATAGTCTTAAATTCACATTTTATGGCAGAAGTAATAGAGGTAGAATTTCTATTTTCTTCCTACTTTCATGTGTTTCTGCTATTTGAGAAGATTTCAGAAACCAAAGAAATGGATGGATTAGCATTGAGAACGGGACAGAGGTGCCAGATAAGGCTGGATCACCGCGTAGCCCCAGTCCGCACAAATGGAATAGCACTGCTATCTGGTGGCTGCCCCATGACTCATGGAAAATGCCTTGGTTGTCTCAGGCCTCTATTTGGAGGACAGGTATACATAGCACAGAGGTTTGCAACACAGCTGATCCAAGCAAAGAAGTCAAGGATTAGCCAGGCTGCCAACCTTAAACTCGCTTTGACTGACAGGCAAAAAAAAAACCAACCGCAAAGAAAAGAAAAAAAAAGCAAAGAGCACAGCTGGGAGGGGTGTAATGGGGAGAACGTATTTGCCAGATTGCTGGGGGACAGGGAGAGGTTTGCGAAAGGTTGTTTTCATGGTGACAGTTTCCTGATTGTCATCAGATTTCATTCTGCAAAAAATGAAACAGATAATATCAGCATGTCCCACTTGTAACAGTCTCAAAATTGAAAGCTGTCAAGTTGTTGCTCAAAATATGCTTTTGAAAAGAAACTGGATGTTTCTTTTGTTAAAAAACATTGTTTTAAAGAGCTGACATCTGAACTAAATGTTTCAATCGTGTTGAAATGTTACACTTTGACCCAAGATCAATGGGAAGGTGGAATGTGGAGAGGGTTCATTTAATACAGTATTTCCAGTCTTTTCAGTCCCATCTTAGTCTGGTGGCAAAATCAGACTCAAAAAATATATTTTCAAGCAGAATACCAGGATGCCAGCCAGATTTTGTCAATAAAGTAATTTGGAAGAAAAAAGTTCAATTGGAAACAATGCAGATCATCACTGCAATTTAGCTTTTGGCCGTACAGAAATGAGCCAGCCATGGAGTTTGGATCCAGAGGGATGGCCGTGAGTAGGGCTGCTCCCAGTAAAACAGCCTCTGTCCAGCCAAGGCCACCCATCCAGGCTGAGGAACTGCAATTCTGTATTGATGTGTCACAAAGAGGTCTGGACTCGCGAGCTGGAGATGTTAATTACAGCAAACCCTTACCTCACCTTGCGTTTGACTGTCATAGTAAACATTGGTATTGACTGAGATGAAATGAAGCAGTGAAATCTATTCTGCAGAGATTGTTCGGGGACTTTCAGGCGCATCTAAGGAAGCCTTGCTTTCTCCTTGACAGTTTAAAGACCAGACATGAACAACTGTGACTGTGACTTGCTGCTCTAAATATAGAATAACACAAATTATCACATGCTGACAGGTTTCAGTTCCATGGATGAGTCTGCCAGCAAGGCCTTGAAAGTATCTCCACTCGGCCGTCTGTGAACCGAGCAGATAAGCTCTCTGTGAATAACATGGTGAAACCAGTAGTTTTCTTCATTGTATAGGCCA
>NW_009189550.1:49180-88230 GCF_000690835.1 Fulmarus glacialis
GCTCTTCCCCGTCTCTCTTAGGATAAACTCAGTCCATATGAGCACCCTGCTCTTTCTTGTCACAAGATAGATGCTTTTCTCATTGACATAACTTGATGAGGGAGAATTATACCCCTATGTTAGACAGCACCTGATTTTTCTCTTATAGCAACAGCTATAAATCTGTGCCTGGCACTCTGTCGTGTACATAAATCTGGCCCTGCAGACCACCAGCCAACGTATTTTCCTACTTCCCACACAATTAAAGGTGCCAAAGATTTTTTTCCCCTCTTAAGTCACACTTCTGACAATTTTACAAAAACAGTATTATGGAGAAAAAGAGTTAGCCTCAGATCAGCAAGTCATGAAATGTAACAATGTTGAGATGTTTTGCTTTCTGGCATTTCACGCAATTAACCTTCTTAATGCGAATTTATTACAGCTTTGAAAAAACCATTGTTTTGAATAAAAAACCAAATTCTCAGGAAATATTAGAAAAAAGCATTCCAACCATTTCAACGCTAATCCTCAAAATATTAGTTGGAAGATTTGTAACACAATAATTTGTGTCATCTCTTTATGTACAAATTTTTAATAGCAATTGGCTGTATCAAACGCCCATTGTCGTGTGCTGCAGAGCTAACCCATGGTCTGGAAAATGCACCTTGTATTCAGCAAAGGAGGGCAGTGCCTGCTAGTCCATCACTGTCATTAAGATTCAGCAGTGGGTAAACACATTTAGCCCTCAAAAGCAGTAGAATTAGTCCTCTTCTCCACTTTCCCTGCAAAGCTGGGTCTATCTGGGATATCCCCTGAAGGAGCACAAAGTCAGAAACTGTTAAAGTCTTCAAGTCCTCTGTACTTGAAGTCTTCACGTCTTTAAGTTTTCTATACTTGAAGGATGCACCAAACAAGAGATGAGCAACGGGTTTGTGTTTTCATAGCAATGGGGATGGCACTAGCTGTAGGACCGGCCAGAATAAAAGGAAGTTGAGTTGTAGGTGGATGTAGGGGAAAAAAACGTGGTGATTTAAAGAAACAATATCTGTAAAGCAGACTCTCAGGACTCAGAAGGACTCAGACCAAGCACACAGTAGCAAGGAAAACAGCAGGCAAGTACAGACAGGTTTTATCCTTCTGGGACGAGTTGGTTTGTATTCTCCTCACAAAGAATTACTGTGTTGAGAATGCCCGTAAAATCCTGGGCTGTTTGTTTTGTTTTATTATCATGTGTCCCTGGAGATGTAACTGCAAACCCCGAGGGAGCAATTCATACCACCAAAGTTAGGCAGCTACCTCAGGCACCAAATTAGGAGTCTTATCACCTGTCCAAATAATCATGGAAAAGAGAAAGGGCACACCAGCTTGCCTAGGATAGAAATTACCCTCCAGAAGCGCTTATCTGTCACCACCGGTTTTACCGGGAGCCTGGGGCGATCAGAGCTGTGTGGAGTGAATCTCCCTGATCCCCCAGACCACAGGGTAGAGCCCTGGGAGAGAGTATGCTTAAGCCACAGGAGAGCAGCTGGACCACGGGCTCCATTTCTGTGATGGCAAAAGACCCTCTGCCCACAAAGTGTGCCATAGCAGGGCACTCCCAGAGCTGGCTGAGATGTAAAATAAAAGTCTTTGATTTATCATGAACTGACCTTTTCCGATGTGAAATTATTCTGCCAGCAAACTCCCAACCAGCAGCCTCTCCCTCCAAGTCTCCTACTCAGAACACGGCAAGCCCCAAAGGTTTTTTTTTTCTCCTTGTTTTGTATCATCTCCTGGCAGAATCAGCATTGCAAGAGGGAACAGTTTGTTCCCTTGATCGTCTCCCTGCTGATGTCTCATATCCTTTACTTACATGGCTCCATTAATGCCTTGCTTTGAGCACATGAATGCAGGTATTTTGTGAATCTCCACTCCATGGACTGGGATAACTCCTTATTCAGGATGGAAAAGCATATAAACAGAACATTTAACGAAATGACTGTAAGTGTCAGTTATACCTGAACAAAGAACTGCAAATGGCCCTGTAATGTGCTTTATACCTGCTTCTTCTCTTAGATTGCATTGCAGGCTATTTGCAATTCACAATCCACATATCCCTGCATCTGAAATGTCTTTCTTTCTCACTTACTACCTGATTAAGTGACAAAGTCTAATCTCAGCACAGCCTCCAAAGTCACAGCAAACACAAATCTTCCAGAGATAAGCAAAATAGCTGTTTTATTTATTTTCATTCTTTTGCAACTCAGTATTTGCATATTAGAGTGGTTGTTGGGAGGAGAAAATTCACAGATGCAAATTTGACATTCAGATGTCAGCTCCTCCATAAATAAGGTCAACTGTGATGAGGACACTTGCTAGTCTCCAATTATAGGTCTCTTAATGCGTAAATAACGCTAATGCATGGCATCTGCCATCAGAGCACAACTCATAAAGAAGATGTTAATCTAAGCCAACCCAGCTGAAATTTGCCCCTCTTGTTGTTTCCTGGCTTTTTGACTTGGAGGAGATTAAGATGTTGACCTGAAAGCGGCTTGAATCACTCAGCTGGGTTCTGCCCAGCCCTTCTGGATCAAACTGTGTCCCGTGTCACCTTCTCCCTTTCCTGGGCACTATTCCCAGCCCAAAGAGTGGCCTAATTTTATGAACTAGGGCAAACCCATCTCAGGTTCCAGCCCAGGCGCTGCCACCTGCAATTCAATCCCAGTGGAAAGAGGATCTTGGCCCTTTCTGAACAGGACACCGGCCACCGCTGTGAGGACATGTTCTCTCAGCCCATCTTCAGGAGCTGACAGGGTAGATGACACTTCGGTGAGAGGCTTAGTGCCTTGGAGAGAGAGGGCTGACAGACTCATAGCTTGAGCCTGGCAGAAGTGCCAGCGTTTGACCTTTCGCTATATTTTCTCAGGCAAATAGCTCCCCGCAGGGCTGTATGCTTCCGATTGCATAGCACTTGTAGCTGGAGCTAATTGGTGACTCCTTTTTATCACCTCTCTGGTATCATCAGGATAAACTGGCTCTATCACTCTACAGCCCCAGAGATGTGAGTAGGGTAACAGGCTGAAGATGAGAACCCAGGGCTGGCTGCCAAATACTTCTGGGGCTTATTCTGTGGGCATCTTGGTTCCTCACTAATACTTTTATCCCCTCTCCATAAATCTCCGTTTGCATCAGGTTGGTATTTCTTGCTTTTTTTAGAGCAGTGCCATGGCAGTTCCCCAAGCTGGAACCCTTGGCGCAATCTTCAAACAGAAAGCGAAAGATTGTCATGACCGGCAAGGTGATACGGCGCAGGCAGCAATAGGCACGGAGCCTCCAAACACCTGGGTCCTTTGCCTGGTTTTGCCTTTGGCTTTCAGGGGAACGTATTTAAGATTTTTATGCCTCAGTTTCTCAGGAGCTGCTTGCAACCATCTTTGTAAGATAACTGAAAGCTTTGTGGATGGGAATTACACAGCAGCAACGCCTTCCTAGTGTCCGGGTGCGATACTTTGTCTTTCTCAGATCAGGGCAATAAAGTACTGATGCAAAGAGAAAGGCAGCAACAGTTAACACTAGGAAAGAATTGACTTCCATATGGTACAATAACTTCCTTTGGGCTCTTCTCCAGCTCTACCTCAATAATCTCCCTTTTATTACCCTTTATATGAGTTTCAAATTCCCTGGCTGCAAAGGCTGGCAGAGAGCGAGGTGGAGCTGCTCTTCTGAGACGGCTCTTTTGTCTTCCTCCAACCTGACGACCATAAACTGGAGTTCAGAGCAAAAGCTGTGGTGAGAAATGTGGGCAAAGAGCAAGCCTGCCTGATGCTCTCCAACCTCTCTGTCCCTCCTTGTCACAGCAACATGCATCAATAAGCCTGGAGTTACCCAAATGCACTCATTGGGGCTACTCTGGGGCTGAAGAGGGAGACCATCAGGTCTCGCAAGAACAGAGGGCAAAAGAAAGGCAGGAGCTACCTGCAGCTGAAACCTGCAAATGCTAAGCACCTGTAAAGCTTTGCTTACAAGCAGCACGAAAAAAGCTGTGGATTGAAATCAGTCCTTGGAGTAGCGATAAGAGCAGCAGTGCTGTGAAAGTCGGTGGCCCCCAGCATCAAGTGGAGCCTTTCAGCCTTTTCCTGGCTTTACCAGTAAGGTGTTTCATAAGAGATCTGAGCTGAGAAATGCCTGGATAGGGAAGGAGGAAACAGGGGAAAGCAGAAATTTTCTCCCTTTTTAAGAAGCACCGGTGAGCTGTGAAGTCTGGAGGATCTGGCATCTTTGCTTCCCTGGTCATTCTGTAAGGGCTTCCCTCAGCCCTCCTGCAAAGCGGTCTGTGGAGTTACCCCTCCTGTCTCTCCCTCCGCACCCATGAGACATGTGCAGTGGTCAAGTGAAAACAAGACCAAATCTTGGGTAACTGATGAAGTTAGTGCAACACCACCAAACCTTGGGTTACTAATGAAGATAGTGTAAAAGTCTGGAGACTTGTTTTAAGACCTTTTTTTTCTGCAAGCCAGCAGATAACTGTTCAGATGGATCAAAGATTTCAGTCCCTAAGACCTTTCTTCATTATGACATCTAATAAAAAGTGTTTAAAAACCTCACATCCAGCAGCCTAAAAACAATAAAGAGGAACAGCTCACACTCAGGCAGCAAAGCCTGGCTCTGGGGTTTGCATATGACCTGAGAGGCTCTTGCCTTATTCCAGGGGTTTTCTTACTAACAGGAATTCACCAGCACAAAAGGAATTACTAACAACTTTCTCATCACAAAGTTCCCCCTCTGTATTCAGTGCGTCTCAGCAAATGGGGAAAAGCAGTCATACAATACAAAATGTGCTAATATACCATAATCTACTCATATATTATAAGACTTGCTTATTGCTCTGGTGATTGATTTATTTTTAGTATGCAAGAGGCTGAGCATTGTGTGCCTTCCAACTGCTTGAGCACAATTATTGTATTGATTTGATGTGACAGTAGCTCTGTGTTTAAGGTGGTTTATGTTTTTTAATTTGCAATTAAATAAAGGGATGTCTACTCCCCAAGATGGCTGACAGTTGTTTATACCCTGCAGCAGCTGATGAAGCAAACTTTTATTTGGCTTCATAAAACATACTTGTTCTGTCACTCTGAAGCACATTAGTAGAGTTCTCAGGGTGGTTTCTTACCTAGCAAAAGATAAAACTAAACTCCAATCTATTTTAAAATAGGCCAGGTAACAACATCAGTGTTGCAATGGGACTATAATGAAGTAAGTGAGCTAGCAATATTGTACTATTGATAAAAGTAATGGTGCTAATATATTTCTATAGCACCTTTCATCCTGAAGGATCCTGAAGTGCTTTTGGGTATTCACTTGGTCCTTTGCTCTCTCCCCTCTCCCTCCCTTCCGTTCTTTCAATGTATGTATATATATATACACACACATATATTTTATTTAAACCCTCCTCTTCCTCCACTGCTTATATTTTCTCAACTTTGCAGAAAGGAAGAATCTTGACAGCTACTTGGAATCAGGTACTGCACAACAGTTACCGAGCTACAGATGAGATTGCTCCATTCTCCATGACTCTAAGGGAATAACTCTCCCAAGGAAGATCCCTATTGTCTCACACAGAAGCAGGTACCTCTTTATGCTCATGATGCTTGAATACTTCACAAATCTGAGGCGCAACAGAAAAATGGAAAGATAACATTTTCTCCCTGAAACTGTGCACTGTTGCTTTATAGCTTTCAGTCAGTGAAGGAGCCATAAATGTGAGCTGGGCACATCTGTGGGTCCGTCTCTTCTCTGCAGACCATGCATGACAATGGCAGGGGAAGACTGATCTTCCTCCCACACATACCATAACCTCACCTCAAGGCCTCACTCTTAAATGTGAAAAATTTCCCCTAGCAGGACTGCCAAAAAAAGAGGAAACCCATCATTGAGTGCTCCCTTGAAAGCTTGATTCATTATCTCTTGAAGTTAATAGAATATTTTCTACTATCTTCAGTGTCTTTGAATTGATCTCAATTCAGTACAAAGGCAGTGGCTACCAGATAGTTCATCTTGGAGGGTCTATCAGCCCTTGCTGCTTTAGTGCCTGCCAAGCTAAAGAGTTAAAGTTGACTGGAAGACATTTAAAACCAGTGCATGTTTCAAGTATAGATAAGACCTGGTCTTGCTGACCTACGTCCAGCTGGCCTGCGCCCAGAGCTATAACCTCCAAGTGATGCGATTGCCATCTCTCCATTACCTTCTTCATTCCAGAGATTCCTCCTCGCATGAATGTGGCATGCAGAAACACAAAACACCAGGAGGGTCAAATGTTTCCAAATGTTGTATAACACATTTCTCCAGCCTAGGGTGAGCCTCCAAAAATTCCACAGATTCTGGGCTATCCATTCATCAACTTAAATTGAGTTCTCGTGTTTATCGTGCCATATGAAACATGTGTTGATTATCAGATGATGTACTATAGCATATATACATCAGAATTACTGTGTCACCTTGTGCCTGTTCAGACAGAAACAGAACAAAAATAATCTATAAATATCAGGTCAGACCCTGAAAATGGATTTGTTTTGACTGCAGCAGTGCCACTTTTACATGAATATTCCAGCAAGCAATTATACCAGGAATGTACTAGGGACTAATATTATTGAATACTCCCCTCAAGGAGACTATTAAACTAGTCATCGTGTCATCATTTGCCATTAGTCAGTCCAGAAACCTGACTTAAGGAGTTGGATCCATCCAGTGTAGGAACCAGTATGTGCCACGTGATCTCAACCTCTACCCCAAACAACCAAAGTAATAAATTATGAATATCAAGTACACCAAACACTGTTGACGGCCAACCATTTGTAAGCAGCCTACATGCTAAAATGTGCATTCCATTGTCTGATCAATTTTTAGGGCAGACAGGACAATTACATCATCCAGCTACTAAACAGGAGAGGCCATTATATTTCCGTTTATCAGCTTTAAATAACATGACATAGACTATCATCGTGGTACAATGCATTGTTGCGATATTGGTGCAGAGACCCCGAACAAGTTTTAGTAGTAGCTGAAGGTGCATGCAATGTAAGGTTATGACACACAGACACATCTCTGGCAAATTATGCCATGAGTGAAAGTGAGATTAACACCAGATTGGCTCCACAAAGGGATGGAGGTGGAGAGAATGCTCTGAATATCTACACAGCAACAGAAACTCTGATTAAAGGAGAAGTCTGTCATGCATTAGTTAGTGTGTCATTTCTGAACTTCTTGCTTAATCCCAAATCTTCTAAGTTTGGGGGGAGTTTGAAGAGCACATGTAGAATAAATATATAGCGCCCAAAATATAGATAACCAGTATTGCAGAATAAAAGAATTAAAAACCGATTTTTCTTCCACCATATATGAAGCCTTTATTCCAAATCTCTTTGACTCCACACATAATAACAGCCTCTTATTTTAACTACAGGTGATACTTTTAAGGGACTGATTTTTGAGCTATCCATTTTCCAACTCTTTCATGCTGCTCATGGTTTAAAACACGTTTAAAGAGACTTTAAGGTTTTGTAGAATTTTAAAAAAACATTTTCAAAAAAGCCCAGCTTGTAAAAGAATGTAGATTTGTTATTCCTTTCTTAACAGAAACAGGTTATCAAAATATTATCATTTACATATTTGTCACATTCCTTGGAGTACAAAAAAACAAAATTAATCAATGAGTACAACAGAAACAGAAGAAATGTTTAGAAAACAAGCAAGCCCACATGAACCCGATGAACTACACTCATCTAGTTACACTGCCTTCCCCTGTGCTTAGGGGAACTGTGCTGTCCTATACCAGCTGCAGATGAGGCCACGGGTGTTAACCGAAACAGCCGCACTGAAATCTAGAGTGTCACACGGACCTCAAACAACTACAGTTCTGACCCAGGATTTTCGAGCTGACAGACAAACTTACAAAAGTAAGAAAAGTTATTTAAACAGAAAGATTTATTTCATGTTATGTAGGTGTCTGAGAGAGTTATGTGGTGCTTGGATTAATAATGACACAGTCTGTCTTGTGTGAAGAAATGACCTGGCTGGATTGGTCCCAATTCTCTTAGCTCATGAATACTTTGTGGCAAACCTTGCACAGACAAAGAAAGATTGAATGACAGACTTTGTGGTTTCAGAAACAGCAAATTTCCACTTTGCTTACTTCAGGCTGGGCATTTTCCTTCTGTATAAATGCATGCGGCAGTCTCAGGCTGTCCCTGAAATACAGGTACCAAACCTGGCTCCAAGCCTTTCAGCAGACCTCTGGCAAACTGCTCCCGGGCACTGTTTCCCACATAGCTGCTGGCAGGAACTACATAAACGTTCCATAAATACTGCAGCGTGGGGTCCTACCCTCTGCCTGCTTCCTTACCAGACAGGAAGGTTTGGTAAATATTCTGTAAATTTTTAATGGTATCGTCTATTCTTCAGATTGAAGCTGTTTTCTATTCAGTCATAAAATGCATACGCTTGGGGGGTGAGCACAAAAGGGCAGACCAGGATGACCTCCAGAGGTCCAACCTTCCTTGCACACTTTGCTGGGGTTGCCGCAGTGGGAAGAGGAGGAGAGGGGCACGCAGCACTATGAACCTTCACACCATGTGGATATTTGTGAAACTGCTATTCATTTCATACAGGTGCCAGACTGCAATAACTGTAGCTTACAGCCAACTTGGGTTTTGAGCTGACAATCCTGAGATAAACAGCTATTGGTGTCGGTAGTTTATGTTACTTAATTTTCTCCCTCTTCATTTATGTCTCCTGCTCCCATCTGCCTTCCACCCAGAAAGGAGACACAAGTGCTCCACTTCAGTCCAAACTGCACTGGCTGAAGCACAGGCAGTAGCACTGACAACAGATGCAGCAACGAGGTCTTCTTCTTATTTCATTTCATTTTCATGGGTCTTTGAGCTGAGAAGATGCTTTTTGTCAGAAAAAAAAAAAAGAGCAAATGATCCTACCTAATAATTCAGATCCCTGCTCAGTATTGCCCCAAAAGCAGTAGTATGGGCAGAACGTTGAGCAGGAACGTTTTTCCCACCACCTCAAATGATGACACTGAGTTTCCTTTCCAAGGAATCCAGGTCATATATACATCGCTGTCTCTGTGCATGTGCACATTTCTTGCACACCTCAAAAATACAACACTCATCACAGGACACCAGTCCGTACTTAGGAGGAACAAAAGAAAGACCTGCAGAGCAGGTGAAGTGGGACTGACTCCCAACCAATTTGGACTCCATTTTTAGCAGTGTTTAGTCTGTATTTACCAAAGGCAACAAGTACATACATGGTCATTATTATAAACTGCTTTGTAACACAGGCCAGATTCAGATGCCCTGATTCTAGGAACAGGGGATTCAGAAAGCACCCAGTTCTAGGAACAGGGGATTCACAAAGCATCTTAAACATCACTGTCTCTCCCCACAAGAGTTTAGGACTACAGCGAGGGCTTATGTAAACATAGCTCCTTGCACACCACGTGTCCCAGAAATGCCAACCAAGATCCCATCACCCTCCTGTTCTTCACACATTACTCAGTTTCAGCGCTGAAAGCAGGGCCCAAGACTCAGAGCCTGCTGGGAACAAACCCACACTGATATTGTGTTTTGCTGCTCAAAACAGCAGACTTCAGCTCAGCATCAGTGCAATGTTGTAATTGCACTGCGAGATGTAAGACCACAAACAACAGGCGTAGGAAAAGTCTTTCCAATCCTGCAGACAAATTTCCAGAATTACAAAGCTGTTCTTATTCCACACTGGGGAAAAGACAAACCCTTCTGAAGACTTTTGATGCCACAAGAACCCAAGTCCATATTTGATTCAGTGACTTGAATCTCGGGGCTTGCCTGTGCTGCACACTGCTTCTGAAATCAGAAGCAGCATATCCACATCAGGCGATGATTGCTTTTTAAAGAGGATTGTTCCAGGCCAATGCAAGCATATGGTGCTGGGAACGATAGTGGTGTTGCACGGTGCTGTGCTGGATGCATGTATAAGCATATGTGGGTGCTAATATGCCTCTGCTTCATGCAGCACGGTGCATTATCCGCAATACATTTCCCATGACCTAGTTTACAATCCAGACCAGGACGCTATTCGCTGTTTTAAGGAGACTACAATTCTCTCTCCTGCTATCTCTCTCTGTCTCTTTCAGAGATTTTGGACTCAAAATTGATCCTAACAAACCAGCTATGAATACTACAGTGAACACTCCCATGAATATTTCCATTTCTTTGCACACGATAACCTGTGCTATGACCCTTCAATTTTTATTGTATCCTATAGCACCAAAAGTAGTCACCTAAGGCTATGCAAAGAGAGAATCTCCATTGCAAGGAGCTGGCTAACAAAATAGATGAGAGAAGCAATTTCCTTCTTGTTCACAGAAAAGCTTATTAATTACACACACCCCTTCAAGTCGTGGGCACAGGCACTGTAGTACTGTCATGCACCTATAACAGGAGTTATTTCAAGGATTTGAAATGATCCCCTGGGATCATTGATCGAGCCCTTTCCAGACAGTCAGGGATGGCCAGCGAAGCCTTTGTGTTTCTGAGTGGCAGCACCCTCCTGGCACCCTCCTGGCATTGGTGACCATCCTGTGCCCATTCCCTCAGTGACAGCATCCTCTTGCTTTGAGCTCTGTGCTACCCTCACCTCCCTCAAACACAGATAGATCAAGCAGCGTGTGGCATCCTCTGAGCAATACCCCCCAGGCAGCTGCTAGGACACAGGTCGGTTTTCATGCTGGTCCAAGGCATCACTTGGAAATAGGTTGGTCATGTACAGGGGAGGCACCAGCCAAGCACTTTACACCAGCAGCGCGGATCTTCCCTGCAGGGCTGTCAGGGCTACACTTCAGGCTCAGGAACGAAGCAGGGTGGCGGCTGATAGGCACCGGCATGGGAGACTGCCAAGGAGCCTCCGGTGATCCTGATGACACTCTTCACAAAACTTGTTTACCTCGGATTCAGTATTTTCCCAGCTCTATGACCCTGCAGCTGCTGTAATCCTGGAAGTGCTGGCATGGGCGAGAAATCCAATTCAAGCATTTACTTTCCCAAAGTTTAGTTTTCCACTATTTGGAGCTTTCCAGTTGCCCATGATCCTTAAAAACAGAAGGTAAAACTCTGTCCCTGTGAAGTTAAGAGCATCTCCTCACCCTCTGATTTCAGCAGCCAAGGGTTGCATGCCATCTCTCGCTAGGACAGACCTGGGAGCCACCAGAGGTAACCAAATGAAGATGTCTGAGTAAAAGTCCAGGGGGAAGAAAAGCACCAAAGAAATGGGAGACTGTTTTTCTGGATGTGCCGTGCACTGAGAGTGCATCTCCAAACACATGGATCCAGCAGCATGCGGACAGATTGCAGCCAGATTTTTGTGGCAGTTCCTTCGCGAGCAGAAGCCTCTATTTGCGAAGAGATCACAAAGGCTGGGAATGATTTTAACCTAAAAGGGAGACATGTAAAAACACGAACCTGCTCCCATTGCAGTCACTAGATGTTTTGTCTTTAATTTGGAAGAAAGCAGGCTCAGACTGTGAAGTGGGAGGCTTGGCAGTTAAGAAATAAAATGAACTCTCTGGTGAATCCTGACCTAATGCTCCTCTTCTCCCCTCCTCCTACAGTGGGGGCAGAATTTTTTATTAAGCTAAAAGGCACATAATTTGGAAGTGATGAGAAGAAAGCTGTTATTTTTTTAGCACACTGCAGACACCCTGTGGAATTAGCTATTGCAGCAGGTCAACAAGTCAAAGAGTTTGTAAGGATTCAAACAGACTCAGATAGTCTTATGAGGACAGACGACCACTGGCAAGAGCACAACACCCAGCTAAAGGACACAGGGAGAAAATCAAGCTGCCTCCTTCAGACCCAGCTTGTCGGCCAATCTTGCCTGCAGAGAAGACAAAGGAATGGCCACTACTACAACAGCACATGAGGAATAGCCTCAGAGAAGGACAATGCATCTACCACAATGTGGTACTAAATCTTATCCACTGTGACTTTTCTCCTCTCCCCCTCAGGATGCTGAAATAACTCGCTTGATCAGCCTCTGCTCTTAGCCTCATGGGTTAACAGAGCTCTTCAGGAGACAGAAATCTCATCCATGGGAAATATTTTCAGACACAAAAAACAAATAAAGTTACGTTTGGAAGGACCAAATGAATTGTTTCCACACATCACATAAGGCTGCCCCTACATTAGCATTTTGCTTCAGAGCAGGAGTGGGATTTTGAAGTAAATCTCCCAGTCATCAATTAACCATGCATTGGCTCCGTTTGCAGAGCTGTTTTGATGCTCATGAACTAGATCCCTTTTGGAGAAAATTAAACCAGAAGCTCCACTCCAAATTTGCAGCAAATGTGCTCCAAACCCTAAGGCAGACATAAGACATAATGACCAAGTTGATGTCTGGTCCTCCGGACAGCTTTGAATCACATGTACGACGGAGACATTTGGCCCATGGGACCAGACTAGGTCTAGCCAGAAATAAAACTCCCAAGCTTCAAGTAGCATAGCAGAAGAGCCGCAGCACCAGCGGCTCTTCCACTCCTACTGCACCAATTTGCTTGCTGATCCGGATATAACCTACAAATTAGGGGTAGGTCTACACCTACAGCTTTCCCCATCTAGTCAAAGGAAAAGAAGCACCAGCTGCTTCAAACCACTCTTCCACTCCTACTGCACCAATTTGCTTGCTGATCCGGATATAACCTACAAATTAGGGGTAGGTCTACACCTACAGCTTTCCCCATCTAGTCAAAGGAAAAGAAATGAAGAGAAGACCAAATACAAAGAAGGATTTCTGGCATCCCAGGATAGGTAAAGAAGGTAAATGGGGGCAATTTCTGCCTGGATGGGAAATGTCTCTCTATCTCCATCAAGGAGTGAGGGACCTGACACCAAAGGCATTTTCTGCTAGTTAAAGCTACGCAAGAAAGCTCCAGTCCTTTGAGTTCCCTTTTGAAAGAAATCTCTGGGCTCTCAGAGTTAAGCCATAAAAACCGCAAACATGCTGCCACATAACAGAAGATTCACAACACATTCATGAGAGGCAGCTCCAGATACAAACTTAAGACACTTCATTTCAGCATTGGATATAGGAGAAAAATGCCAACCCTGAGCTTTCTCTCTTTGCCTTTTGAATAGAAAAGCCCAAGTCCATGTGCAAGATAAATTTACTTATTAACTGAAATTTTTCTTCTGTCGGCTTGGTATATTCAGGCCTTCATTTTTGCATTCCTTTGGGTTGTTTCAAATCTTTAAAGAGAAGGCAAATGTTAGAAATAAAAAGATCTTTTTTTTTAAGATCCAACAGCCAACTAAATGTTAATCTTGCATGTTTTTCTAGACTCAGATCAAATCCGTCATCTTTAATCCTTGGGGACTGTCGTCCTCTGATTTCTTCACTCAGCTTCCAAATCTTTTTCCTTAACAGAATTTAAACATTCCTCCAAAGCAGTTAAAGAATATTCTTTCTTTGTATCAGAAATTGCCAGCAAGGAGGACCCCTATTGCTTCTGCTTTACTTATTTGCTGAAAATACTGGCAATCCTAGCAAGAATGGATGCAGCTTGGGAACAGTGCTTGCATGTTTGTAGGCAGGATGGAACTGTAATGGTTTTGATAAGTCAAACCAGTTGAAAAGGTGCCTAGTGGTTAGTGCACATGCTGAAATGGTACTTTCTTCAGATACACTGTGGATTAACATTGAAGAAACAGGTATCTCCTGGTTTTTTTTTTTCCTACCCAATTGTAACAATTCAAAAGCAAGCCATATTTTGAAAGCAAGCCATATTTTCACCCCACTCTACTCTGCTGCTGTCACTTCACACCGTGAGTTTGAGGTCAATCCATAGCCTGTACAGCAAATCTAGAGAAAATGATGGAGGTGGTTTTCCAGCATCAGAGCTAACTTAAGCACTAAATTCCTCTCTCTCCAAAGCTTCCTAAGCGGAGCAGGATGGAGCTAGTCCAGCCTAGATTTGGACCAGAAACCTGGGGAAAGGTTAATTTTCAGAAGCCCGAGGTGTTCAGAACTGAGGTTCCAAGCTCTGGCTCTTCTCTAATGAGAAACAGTTTGTGCATCTCTTCACACACAAAGGGAATATTGCTCAGCTTGACCTCCCTCCAGATTTATGATTGGAAGAAGCATGATACACAGGAAGCAAAATCTCCAGACTGAAACACTGCCAGAAAATTCCCTCACTGAGTGTAAAAATGAGAGACAAAATTGGATTTCAACCAATTTAAAGGTTTGGGAAAAGAATAGACTGTGGCCTAGCATATTGGTGCAGCATTATCCCCCTGATTCATTCTGGCAGCTTGATCAGGCTGCTCTCATTAGTTCCAGTGCAGCAACATAAAAATCGGAAAATTGTCTCCAAGGCAAAAAAAGAGGTCAATGGAGAGGAACCACTCTATGTCTGCAAGACGCCCCGCTTATGCACTGACTGGTCTATAAAGTCATCACTGATGATGGATGGGTGCCACAACCCCTTTCTCACTCTTAAGGTGTCCTTTCTTGAGACACCAATGATATAACAATGTGTTTGGGCGGGTGAACTTGTCCTACCCCTGCTCATCCTACGGACGGTGCAGCCACTGGCCATTGCTTTCCAATGCTGTCACTCATGCCCCCTCTTCCACTCTGGGTTGGTACCAGTTTCTCTTTCCTTTTGGGATGCTACTGAATCCCACCAAACTGGTGTCCTTTCAGCAGTTCCACCCGTTGAGAAACAATCAATGAGTCCTTTTCTCAGGGCTCATCTCCCTCTCAGTCTCCCTTAGGTCTGCAGCATGCCTGTGCATATTGTACACAGCACCTAAGTGCATTTTAAATAGCCTAGAAGTGGGTCGCTTCTGCAGAGCTCTGAAACCCTTCTCCCTCTAAGCTCTCAGACAGAGGAAGCCACTGCTGCACTGCATTGTGTCTGCGTTGAGTCACCACTGTGGTTTTCTCTGAGAGATTAAGCAAAGATTTATTTCTCCCCTTCAAGTTTTTTTTTATGCTGCCACCGAGCCTGGATTTCAAACTTGAGCTTGATTGGGCTTTAATGGATTTTCTACACAGCATGGCCATTGAACACCTCCTGTGTGCTTCTGCAGTGACTTTGCTGCACAGGAATATAAAGTGCTTAAATAGTGGATGGTGCCGTTAGCCACTTAGCTACCAAGGTCTGCTTCTAAACCATGTCACAAAATTCATCTAGCATTGCTCTCCCTGATAACACAGTTTGCAGGAGCCAGTATCCATCTTTTCAGCTCAGGTTAATCAGCACTGGAAAATGTTGTATCTTAGACAGGATATTTATTCATTTGTTACAGGGCTCAAGCAGGGACTAGCTCATGCTGTCAGGCTGCCTACCAAGAGCGCCTGCTTTGGACTGGAAGAAAATAGAAAAGAAAAAAATCAGTCCTTGGTGAATCTCCATCCAAGGGGGAGGTTTGCAACCTTTTCTCCAGAGAAATGGGAAACAAACAAAAAAAACCACCTCAGCTGAGACAGTGATATGATAGTGGGAGAAAGGCAGGAATTTGCATAATGTCCTGGATATCTGGACTTAAACCAGTGCTCTAAAAGGTTATTTTTGCCTGATGACAGATCCACGACAGGTTCAGCTCAGTCTGGGCATTATTAACAATTTTGGCATGGGAGAATAACAGGGCTGGTCAAGAGAAGGCTGGGACTGAGGACTGTCACCAAATGACACGAGGCACCCACCAGACTGGGTGACTGAAGCGGCATCAGCAGCAGATGGGACGTCAGAGCTGGTGGGGCATGTAGTGCTGTGGGTCAGAGCTGGGTGCTGGGCTGACCCGGGACTGGCCAACCTCCAGGGCAGGAGAGGGCGGTGAGGAATGCTTTCCACTTCGCACTCTGTGAATCAGCAAGTAAACCCCCCAGACTACAACCTGTCCTTTGCAGATAACCTGTACGTGACAGCAAAACAGAGAGGGACTAGCAGCTCACAGTTTTCTCCCTAAAAGAAGACTCTAAACAGCCCCTATGAATATTTTGATTATCTCAGGTCTTCCAGAGCTGTGAAGAAATTGAAATTTCCTCTTTAGTGTTTGCCCATTGCCTCTTCAATAGATACAAGCTTCACCAAGCACCCACACTAAATCTGCCAACACTTATTTTCCACCATCTGCATAGTAATTGCACTAGGAGCTGAGTTTAATATCCTTAAATTCCCATTTTGACACGCTGAAGAGCTCCTGGCGCACGAGGTGCAAGGGGTTATTTAGTCTCAGATTATTGACCCAGAATGAAGAAATCCAAGTACCAGCTTTCCTCTCCTCTCTTCCCTCACCTCAGTGGCTCTGTCAATTAAATATTTCCTCTCTCTTCAGCGGAGACAGCTCTCCTATCACCGGGTCCATCCACCCTATTCTTATTTGCTTAGAAGGTCTCCTTCCAGCTGAGTGCTTCTGTGTTTGTCGTATGATGATTTGTAGCGGATGTTTTCCCTCTTTCTTTACTTTGCCACGAACCATGTTTTGCTGACATATTCCCGTGCTGTGGGCAGGCTCTCAGTGCTTCCCCATGTCAAACTATCAGAGAGCAGCGGGTCTGTGAGATGAGCTTCTCAGCTTACCCTCTTCCTCTAAGGAGCTCCAAGGCCCCATTTCCCCAAGCCCCCAGTAATCTGCAATTTTTGCAGCTCCGACCTATGTCTATCTGTAATTAAAAAGTGGACTTTTTTCTTGGAGGAACTCTCCTTCGGCTTCCACACAAAGAAAGCACCCTTGGAGGCTGTGGAATAGGCTGATTTACTGGTGGTGGGGTGGGGAGGCCATGGTGTGGATCCTTTACTGGTGAAGACTTCGTTCCTTCATTTCTGTGAACTGCCTATCTGTAAAATTAAAGATGCTACCTAGCCTTATGTCACTTAGGACTAAATGCAAAACTCATCTCTTTGACTTGGCATTCCCAAAATACACTACCAACGCCCACACAGCCCATCACGCACACCTCTGTCCCCCATGGAGCTCCCCCAGACCTCCCTTTCTGTAACTTCTGATAGCTTGGGATTAGGTGTCTTGACCCCAAACTTACCCTGCCTTCCCCACTCATGCACTCAGAAACACAAAACCTTCAACAACACAAAAAAAAAAAAAACCACAACCCACCCTGGGGTGTCTTGAGATAAAATCTCAGTGTATGAGACAATTAAAAGTCCGGGGCTGGTGGTAAATCAGGTAACTGATTCATGCCCACACCTCAGTGCAATTCAAAAGCTTGTTAACTTTCGCAGGGCAGGTCTGTGTCTGAGCGTGCTGCGTGGTCCAGCACGGCACCGCTGGCCAGCTATTGCTCTGGATACTCTGACGTGTCTTTTCCATCAAGCAAACTCAAGAAGATAAATCTGATTTGCACGCAGCAATCTGGATGACAGTGAAACTTTGCCAGCTCGCCCGTGTCCGTACAGTATACTTCTCCAAGGCATCACCTTGCTGAGAGTGGAGCAAAGCTGCCTCTGTTCACTGCTTGAAAGCTCATCTGTAGAGATAGGTGAGGCTGCCTCAACACAAGTCTGCGTGCAAGCACATGGATACTATAAAAATACCTGTCTGAATACATCCCAGCTAGGATTTGGCTCTGTTTGTATGCTACTGAAAAACAAGCTTGGTAATAAATGTATTCTTCAACCTTCCCCAGTGGAAATGGTGCAGCTCAGACACAACACAGAAAAACACTCCTTTGTGTTGGATCTTCCTTGTGTGTGCGCCGAGCATGGCTTCAGCGGGGGATCACATTCACAAAAGACTCCCATCACGTTATGTGAGGGAGAAGCTCCATCAGTAGGAGGATGCTGTCACCTTGGTGTAGTCGAGCAACCGGCGGGGGAACGGCAGACCTTTCGCGAGTTCGCTCTGTGCGGGTGTCTCGCAGATCTCCCTCGAGGAAGCTGCACAGGGAAGGAAACCGCTACGTGAAATAGAGACCTGCAGCACAGGCACAATCAGAGAGGAGAAATTTGGCCTCAGACTGGAGAATAAATGGAAAGCTGCCCTGCTCCTCCGAGTAGAGGTCAACTAACAAGCCTTTTCAAAATGCATCTTTTCTCCTAAAGTGAGAAAATTTTTTTTCCTGAGCATGGTGAATTCATCTTTACTGCAGACATCAGACCTCACAGAACTGAGAACAAAGGAGCCTGTACTATATAGCGCAGTTGCTTTTTATGACTTTATTTTTATTAGTATGCAATGCCACAAAAGCATTTAGTTAAAATAAAGCAGTAGTTAGTGTTAAAATAAGCCATAAAACACACTACAGGGCTCATATTTTGTTTAAGATTTACTAAATGTATGGGAAAGACAAAAGCTTTGGAGGATTTTCCATTAATACAAAATATTATTTACTCTTTGTCAAGGGAGAACACATCATTACCCATCAAAAGCATAAAAACTCCTTAGATTTTCTGAAAGTTTAATAGCTAGTGAAATGTTATCAAAAATAGCAAGCCTCCCGTTTTACAAATTATGTAGTAACTTTTAATGTCAGGAACTGCATAAACGCAATACCCACAAAAGAAGATTCAGATCTACTTTGGAGAACCAATTGCCAAAACCAATGAGGAGCAGACACCAAAACCGACATGAAACAGAAACTGAAGTAGGTTTCTCAAGTGCTTGAGCTGACACAAGTGCATAAATACAGAAATAGGGTGAAAAAAATAAGTGCTTTAAAATTATTTTGGTTCCCTTAACATTGAAAATAATAATTTATTTAAGCTACATGTTTTTGTCTGCCCATCAAGTTATTCAGTACTGAGTGGCTATGAATAGTCCATGTGTAGAAATGTTATAACTTCGGGATAAGAGGAGACCTTATTACTGTTAAGTTTAACCCACTGAAAATTCATTGCAATTCCTAACCTGCCTAAATCAGAATTAAATTCCATGTTCACACAAACCCTGGGAGCACACTTTTAAGATCCAATCCCCAGAAGCCCCCCTTTACTTTTGTGTATAATGTAAAATCTGCCAGAGATGTACGGGAAAGCACATCCAGAGGCACAGATGAACATTCAGGCTCTCATCTGCCCTGTCCCATCAAGTTACGTAGATACTTGGGTGCACATAGAACCCCGTGGCAGAAATAAATGCTGCTCCTGCCTTTGCACAAATTGGAAATGAAGCGCACCTGACTAACGCCTCTGCTGCTGCTGCTAGGAAGACAGAGGAACATGTTATTCAGAGGTTTCCTCTTTTCTTCATCTATATGCATGTTGCATAATGTGTAGTACTTTAACATCAGGACCAAAATTTTTATTATGCAAACTTATTGTGACTATCAAGTTCTCGCTGAGCATTAACAAGCTCTGAAAGATACTATTAAATGTGCCACTTTAACTTCAAATTGAAGCCTATGTATTTTTAATTAATAAGTAGATGTATATGAATGTAGCAGGCGCTGCTGTTAACTATCTTACCGGGTTAGGGAATGGCAAGAGTTCTTCCCCAGCACTGGCTGTGAGAGCATATTCTCCTTTTATAAACTTGGAAACCAGTGTACAGTCATGTGCATAACAAAAAACAGGCTGTGGCTCCAGAGGAGAGGGCACACTTAATTAGACCTTTCATTTCATCTGCATCTCTGATCTCCACCCCCTCACTCCCATGATTTTGCCCTTTTCTTCTCTTGTTCGCATCTGCAGCTGGAATCAAAGGGTGTATGTAGGAGGGGTGGCATGGGCAGGATTTCAAGGGGATGGTGAGATGCTTCAGCTGGCTGATACATAGGGACAAAGAAGCCACTGGAAGGCTCCCAAAGGCTGCAGAGCATGGTCAGAACATGGAAAGGAACTGGGGGGAGAAGCATCCTCACAGTGGTGGTTGCTTTCCATCCTCTGAGCCAGTTCCTCACCTATTACACATGGGAGCAGACCTTTCTGAGGTGAAGGAGAATATTTACAGGAAGCAAAGATTCAGCTTCTAATCTTTACATCCTCTGGAAAAACACCTTCCTTCCTATGGTAAATTGTTTTAGCTGGAGTTGGCTGTGACACCGATGCTTGTCATCTCTTGACCCTGTAAAAAGGGATGGGATATTCAGGACCCTTCTTCATAGAAACCCTGGACCCCTTAAAACCCTCCTAGCTTTGGTCAAAAATTGCCAGGGGTACTAACGCCTTGGGCACTATACCCAGCACCTGGACTTCTTCTGGTCTTTGAAGACCAGGAAGGGGGTCTGAAGAGAAGCAAAGGAATGGTTATCTTTAATAGCAAGCTGTTGCTGGAAAGGTGGGATAAGCTGCTTACAGTGCAGTCTGGGTGTAATTTTAAATAATTGACAGAGCACTCAGAACTCTCATCAGGATGCTTTTTCACTGTTCATGCATCAAAGGGAATTAAATACATTAAATAAACGTATTTGAAGGATGAAGTATATCAAGCTGGTAAATGGATACAATCTGATACCATGCAAATTCAGATAAGTAGCAGGAGATGATTTTGCTTGCAGTGCCTCTAGCTAAAAAGAGCAGTGGAAGGAGGCTGCACCGGCTGCACCTATTCCTTCCTGCTTTTGCTATTGGGCTTTGTTAGCTGTTTCTCAAAGCCTGCTGCCTTTCAGACCTAGATCAGCACCCAATATAAGGGGGGAATTTGCTCTTTGCTCTGATCCCAGTAACCCTTGAGCCTTGTTGTTCAAGGTCATGTGTGCTCTTTTTAAATAGGTTCCTCAGTGCCATTTCATATATGTCAGATATAAAACTAGCAAAGAGGAAGATCCCTAGAGCCTTAACTGAAAACAGAAAGCATCATTAGCTCAAATTCTCTAAGCTCCCGTGGATTACAGACCATTGAATTTAACCCCGGTATTTCTGTTGAGTACAAGAATTTGTGCCTGGCTAAACTGTCCAGGCGTCTGGTCTGGGAACTGAAGAGATCTTCAGATGAAGAAACTACAGCTTCCCTTGACAGTTCGTTCCAGTGGTTAATTGTCCTCATTATCAAATCATATATCTAATTTCTCATTTGAATTTGTCTGGCTTCAGCTTACAACCATTGAGTCTTGCTGAGCCTTTCTGCACTAGATTAAAGAGCCTTTTAACACTAGTTATTTTATGTTTATAAAGGTATTTATAACTCAGGTTAGGTCACCTTTCACTCCTTCGTTTGATGAACTAAACAGATAGAGCTTTCTATGACTTCCAGTTATATGGTGTTCTCTCAGGGCATCAAGTCACTTCGGGATGCCTTTTCTGCACATCCTCTGATTTTTCAGTATCAGGTTGCTAATTTAGACACTTATGTCTAGGTTCAAGAAACTAAATTTCACCTATTAATTGTTATTGGTCAGCTATATGACTTCAGAGGCACCTCCTTAGTAGAAATTCCCTTGCTTAGACATTTAATGCTTGTTCTAGGTCATTTCTCATTGCATCACAGCGGGTGTTCACATTGAGTTATTTGTTCAGTCTCACCTCAAGATCCCCTTGCGGTCCCCGCTTTCCCGGAGAAACCACTCTGCCTGCAGTCTTGCTCCTAGGTGTGTTACCTGTCATATGACTATGTCAAAAGAGGCTGATGAAAAGGCAGATAAGAGAATCACAATAAAGACCGGGGTGGGGGGGAAGTATGGTAAAAACAAACATGGGAGCTGAGAGTGGTTGAGTCACTGTGCAGAGCAGGAACGACTGGGTGAATATTAGCCCAGCTGACTCCGATGACACACAGTCATTTCTCTGCTTCAGAGGATCATCACTGGCTCCACCTCGACATGTTCAGAGGAATCTCACGAGGCTGACAAACGTCAACCTCTGCCACTCCAAGGAGGCCAGGAGCTATGTGGCTTTGCCAATCCTGAACGCGGAAACTTAAAACAAAGAATGTCAAATGAGTGGAAAATACCGCACCCTGCTCTCTATTCCCAAAGATTTAGAAGAGTACAAATAAGCTAGATGCACACATGCCTAAACCAACACACTGAATCACACGGCTGCTAAATCCATGCAGCTAATTAGTAGGCTGACATATTTCTGATTGCAGGCCAGATAACTGGGGGGGAGAAGGGGTGAGTGCTTGGAGTGTGGGTATTTATAAGTGTGTGTACCATCACTCAAAAGGGTTAAGGAAATAAAGGAGTTCTTCACACCCTCCTGCTTCGAATTTCACTTGTCAAACCAAGAAACCACTTTGGATTTGCTCTGATATCCATTTAATTTCTGGTTATTTTTCTCTGACACATGCAGCCCACTGGTGCCAATTATGTAGGCTATATTTCTGCCAACTTTACGTGATATTGCCTTTAATGATTTATATGAACATGCTTCATATGCTTATGTGCTGCTCTGTGTATGTATGTGTGTGTTTGTGTTTGTGTGTGTGCGTGTGTTGTCTCTTCTCATTTTTTAAGGCATTTAAGCAAAGAAATCTTATGTAAAACACTGGTTGAGGGATGAACTTTTCTCCGTAAGTCTAATGTAGAAAGGGAAATCTAACCCAGAGAGGGATCTCAGGAATTCGATTGTCTTAAACACCCATTTTGAAAAAACTAGTAAATTTCGAGGGTATCTTTTCCGAGGCAGGTTGAACAGGAATTTAAGTCAGTCTCTTTTGGTCCCGTTGGTTTAAGCGTCCGTATCTTGTGGATGTCAGCAAAGCCCAAACTGTTCTGCTGAATTTTTAATGATCTACCTGGCCACTACAGCATAGTCATGGCCCATTGCTGTAATCTAATGTGTCACCAATTTCACCAGCTGGCAAACCCAGCAACAATGGTATTGTCTACTTTACAGATAATGAGCATCTTAATAGGCAACAATTAAATATTCATTTAGGAACTGTTGGGAATCAAGTCACAGGGGATTCAGCCTTCTAAAAAGCCCTATTCCACCAATAACTGCCTCACCCTTGCAACAAGTTTGTGTCTCCAAATTAAGACTTTAATCCTGGTTGCCTCAACATCTAGTAGAATTTATGTCTATATTTCTCTCTCCCTCCCCGTCACTGTCTAGGGTTATTCGCAGTATGAGATGGTAAGGAGAATGCCAGTAGTCCTCTCTGTCCAGCCAGACAGGAAAACCACTGATTGGCTTCCAAAGAGGGGAAGAAAAAGACAAATAAATCAAAAAAGGACTGAAGTAAGAGGACATTTGGGGGGCATGAGGGGGCATTCACTTACATTAAATTTCCTTTATTCCAGCTATAGCAATAAAATTCCCAATATACTGCCACTTCATCTCCAGTTCATCGAATTCTCCTCTGATGGGCAGTTAGTTGCGAAGGATCCCTTTCATGGCGGGAGGAGGGTGAGAAAGAGCTTCTCTGTCTTCAGAAAGAAACCATTTCTGCTTTTGAACTACTTCCTTCAACACTGATAAAAAAGGCCTTTCATCCTCCTTTAAGTGCATCCATTTTAAGCTGGAGTCAGTCAGCTTTTCAAAGTTAACACAACTCGATCAAAACTGAGTTAGCCTTGGAAACTGCACATTAACTAGAATTTGATGTTAGATTAAGGAAGAAGAGGAAAAGTACAATGAGAAAAGTTCTCTGACTCTTTAAATATATCCTGTAGGAAGCATTCAGGCGCTACCTCATCTTTTCTGCAACTTAAATGAGAGGGAAAGACAATACAATGTACCTATTATTTAGACTTAAACTGGGAGGGATATGCCGACTCAGATGCTCTTCTACAAGAAGTCTGGCTGATCTTGCGAGCTCTTTGTGGGAGTACAGCTAGTGCTGGAAGCTGCTGGAGGAAACTAAGGATGCAAGAATTCTGCTTATCCCACATCTTTGTGGTAAAAGCACATGTTTTCCTCATGGCACTTTTACCCTCCACCCTGTCTAAAGGCATCATGGCACAAAATATATCAGCTAAAGGACTAAGAAATTACTTTGGCTATTGCATCTGAGCAGGTCTTGGCTTGTCAATGCAGCTTGTTGATAAGGTAAATGTGTATGGATGCAAATATGGATAATCTGGGGAGAAGCAGCCCAACTCATGAAAAACAACCAATCATTCTAAGAGACCAAGTTATTTCTGTAGACCACCAAATAGTAAATAATTTCTGGATGCTTCCAGCTTGGCCATAAGGGGCCTTATTTCTCTCAGGTAATATTTTATAATAATTCAACTGCAGAGACTTCTGTAAAGTCACAATTAGCATGAGAGGAAAATGAAGTTCATAATGTCTTTCTGCTATCATATTCTGAAACTGATGTCCAGAAACATCTCATCCCACTATGTTGTGCCATTAGTAAAATTTATCCTGGTCTCTATCTCTTCTTTAGCGTATTTTATTGCAGAGAGTGAAGAAATATTACAGACAGAAAAGAGAGACTGATTTGCAGAAACACAAGTAACTGCAATCTAGTGTTGCAGTATCAAATTATGAGTATAATAGCATGGGTATTTCAACTCATAAAGCAATTTTTGATGGTCCTCCAGAGAATCTGTAGCAAAATTAAGCCCCATAGGTTCTTTTGGAGGGGCTGGTAATACTGCTGCTGCAAAAGTCCATGTATTTCAGACCTTAGTGACTTTTCTCAGCCCTGTTGCCTGTGACGTGCTTCTTAAGACAAATATTACACAGAAGGAGCTAAGCCAATTTCCTGTGCTTTAGAGGCAATTTACTAAACCTTTCTTTAAGAATGGTTAGCACATATTTTTAGTGATAGGGACATCTCTTCAGTGCCCAAGCTACAATTTTATTGAATATTCCACTGTAGGTTATACACATCTACAAGAGTGGAAATAATCATGTAATTAAGGTTGCCACCTAAATTATCATGTGTTTTACTTATTTATGTGGCCAATTCCTCCCCTAGAAAGTGGTTCTTAAATCACAGTCTACAGAGAAATCCTGAAATCACAACTTCTACACTCCAAGGTCTAAAATGCTCTATCTCAGAAATGCTTTAATGCATTTCAAGCCAACCAGAGGTTTCCAAAGGACCAATGTGCTGCAGCTTCAGGTAACTGCACTGGTCCCATGGCACCCTTGCTAGGAGGGGCCAACCTGACAGCTGGCGTACGCAGAGAGACCTTCTTCAATTTCCACTTGTGGTGCTTTATTTGGGAGAAACAGCAAAAATGTGCCCAGTGAGAAGGGGACAGAAATCCCGTTCTACACAGAGGGGCTCTGGTGTCATCTCTGTTTCATCGCTGATACTTGAGGGAAAAATGTAGCTGCTAGAGGTATGTCTACACTGAGACCATGAGTGCTGAGAGCAGGAGGTCTCAGCCCATACGAAGATTCCCTATGGCAAGCAGGTATTGCCTTTCCATCCTCCTGGCTCCTGATCTTTCCAGGAGCGGAGCTTGGCCAGCTCGCTGCCCACAGCTGTCAATCCAGCTGCTTGACAGGCACATGAGTGATGTACTAGCGGCGACTGCCATCTTGTGGGCAATCAACCCAGAAAGCTTGAATCCGGCACGAACAGCCCCAGAAGCAGCAACCACGCGGGGCGAGGAAAATAATTCAGCAGTGTCAGTAAGTCAGTAAGACACCTCTGCTGCAATCCAGCCGAAACAGCACTAACTGCCAAATTTCCCATCTTCAGACGCTGACTCAGTGTATCTTTCTTCTACTTCGCTAGCTAGCCAGAATGCAGGGTTTAGAGGAGAAAATAACAGTCGGCTTTGAGTTTAGGCAGGTGAAGGTGCTGGATGTCTTTTACGTAAAGGTACCTCAATGTCCCAAAACCAGTGTGGGCACATCACAACTGTTGTTACCAAATCCACATTATTGTTGTTCTCCAGGGCTCAGCCAGTATCGGGGTCTCGTTGTGCCAGGTGCCACCACATTTCAAGACAGTCCTTAATCTGGAGTGTAAGATCTCCATCCTGCAAAAATGTACTCACATTTTAGATTTTTCATACAATTAAACAGAGAAGTGAGTCCTAAATCTTTGCAAGACCGGGGCTGAGGAAGATTAACCTGCTATTATTTTTCTTTTCTACTGGGTGTCACACTTCAGTGGCTTCGCTGACTAAAGGTGAGATAAATCACTTAGCAACACATTTCAGAGTACATTTTGCTCCTTTTTACTCCCAGCTGCAATTGCCTATGCACTGCAGTTTGCAGCACCCTCCATCTACAGTGCCCAAGGAATTCTACAGTCATTTCCTCATGTAAGACAGGTCAACATGAATAAGCATAGTTGAGTAAATCACGGCACAGAAAAGTTAAGAGACATGCCCAAAGTCATGAAATGAGCCTTTGGAACAACTGACGCAAAGGAGCCCACTGTCATAATCACGTAATACATTCCCGTCTACTCTCCATAACATCCTAAACAAATTCTGCCATCGGGGATAAACCACTGAGGTTGCATGGATGTAAACGGGGACAGAATTTGGCCAGCTCGCATTATATAGCATTTGTAGATCTCTTTTTATAGACTATTTAGCTGCAATTATCTTTCAGTGCTGAGCCAAATGCACATCTGATAAAAGCCACTCTGGGTAACACCCATAAACACGACAAAGGGATCAACTTTAACATCTTTTTAATACATGCATCCAAGTCTTCTTCCAGCAAGACTCACACTAGGGTACCCTCTTTGGAGGACTTCTGCTTTCTTTGAGGCTCTTCCCCACTTTGATTTCAATAAACTAGGACACCATTTCCTTTGTAAAAGTTTCTTGAAGCCTTCAAGGGCTCAGTAAACCACATCTCTGCTGCAGCTCTCCTGCTGTAATCCACCTCCCCAACACATATCCACTCTAAGGAACTCCTTTACCGCCCTGTAACTCCACAGCCTTCATCTCGTCTCCTACTTGCAGTCACTCATGGCCAGCTTGAGCTCTGTAGTCAGCTGCTTCAGCCCAGCTGGAAATAAGAAACATTGGTCTGGCTTCTAGTAGGGATAAAATTGGCCTCATATCCCTCAGCCAGCCATGGTAGAGCCTTCCTACTTCCCACACGGTCCTGGGGAAATCCTGACCCTGCCGAAGTGATTTGGAAAATTAGCCTAAACCTCAAAGGAGGAGGACTTCACTCCTGTTCTAAGGGTTTTGATGTCATTTGCCAGCACTGGGGGGTCCATTTTCCTGGCTAGACCCATCGATCTCCTCACAGTCTACCTTGAGTGCTACCCATCAGCACCAGGAGACAAAGCAGACAGCTTGCAAGCCTGCTCCACTTCCAATTTGAACCATTTTAATTTCTCCTTCCCTTCATCATTTCGGAAGGCATTAGTCCCACACCACTGCTTCTTTGGGGCATTTGTTGTTTTCTCTAAAAAGCTGTTGTGCTGACAAGCCCACTATGTTCTTTCTGTAGGTGCATTGATGATTTCTTAGTAGACAGAGGTTCATTTGACTGATTCTTCTCTACACACCAGCTATAAGACAGTTTACCATTCTGTGTGGGGAAAATAAGACATTGCAAAATAGTGAAAGCATGTGAAAAAGGAGTCTTAGAACCCCATCCCCCCTGCAGCTTCTTCTCAGCCTGGGAACGTACAAAATGTAATGAGGATTTCTATGCTTTCTATGCTTTCTAATGCATGACTGGAATAAAGAAGCATGACACAGTTAGCTTGGCGTTGCATTCTGATCAGTCAGATGGCAAAGACATCATGCTTCACTTAGCCCCAATGCTCTCACTGTGTGACAAGTATGAAAAGATATGTGGAAGGGAGAGGAAGATAAGGCTGCTTCTGGTCCAAAAGACCTTTCTGGACCCTGCTGCACTCACAAAAGGGGTCCTGAATAGAAACCCAAATGAGCCTGGGGAATATTCATACGATCTTAATGTACCATGACTGCTGCCTACCAGCTCCAGATGAGTTGGATTAATAAACTGCCTTTCGCTTGTGACACCTTGGCATGAATTTTGCATTAGGCTCAATTCAGTAAAGTTCACAACTGACACGCTTCCTTTTATGACAATCCTTTTCAATTGTTTTTTGCACTGGGATGTCATAAAGATGTTTGAGCTTTTTTCTGGCAGGGAACTGTCTTTTATCTTGAAAAAGAGCTTTTATAACCCACTCATGCCGATAGCACTCTTGAATTAAGTTGGAAGGCAAAGCCCCTAGTCCGTTTATACTATTAAGAAGACAGGCATTTTTTAGTGTCAATGAAAGCGGTGATGTGCTTGCTTCAATGCTGGGCTTGTCATAGCAGAAGATTTCAATGCAATGGGGGTGGGGCTGATTAAAACACGAAGAGGACATGATGTGATAAGATCAGCAGAACCTTTTGGAGTTATTAATGCAAGGTGAGTGGATCATGTCCGCCAATTAGAGCTTACATGGCACTTGCTAAATTTATCACACCATGAATCTGTTCTTCCTTAATTGATAAGCAAGTGGCGTGGCTGATCTGCATCCAGATTCTAGGAGGAGGGATAAAAATGGATGGATGGATGGATGGATGGATGGATGATATGATTATGAGACATGTTTATCTCTTAATGATGCACACTAATTAGATACTACCTCTCTCTGCAGCACCTACTCAGGTCAGGGATCATTTGAAAGATGGATCTCTATTGGAGCTAGATCAAAATGAGGGGTATAGGTTTGGAGGACTATTTGGGGGACAATTTGACTGCAGCCTGACAACATAACAGAAATCAAAGCTGGCTGGAGGATTTACATTCCTGACCTGAGATGCTGACTCAGAGCCATTACACAGAACTCCGGCCTGCAAAACCTTACAGAACTCAGCTAAAGTCAGTTCCTGAACAGTTTTATCTGTGAAATAGAGAAAATACTACCATAATACTTTTTTCTCTTACCCTTTGTCTTTTTGGCCTCTTTAGACAACATGTCTTTCAGAGAAGGAAATGCTCCTTACTATGCAGAGTCTTAATCTCACTTGGGGTATCACACATACTCAAAAACATCTAGTTGGACTGCAACTAGAGCAAGCTAACGCATGCAAAGACTCATTACCCACCTGCACTCTGTAGCTCCCACCATTTACTCGCAGGCTGCATGAAAGGGAACTTGCTTCATGCTACAATCCCAAACGCACTCTAGCTCCTTTTTTTCCCTGACCATAAATGGGGTCAGATTTAAGGCTTGCTGTGTGGAAGGGAAACACATTTTCTAGACAGCAGGTTCAAAGTGGCTATGTAGATCCTTCCCTTCATCCATTAAATTATCAAAAAAGATGGAAATGTGGATCTTGAAATGATCTAAACATCTGACAATCCTGAAACATCTCAGCTTAAATATATGGAAGACAACCTGGAAAGAGTAGGCAGGTTTCATCCATGTGGACTTTGGATGACTGCTCCACTGTGTTTCATAGCTTCAAGTTGATAAACCACAGATTGGTTCTGTAGCTTATTCCAAATAAGCCATCAAGACCTATATATTACCTCAAAACTGGCCTGGAAAAGTGATTCTTCGGTTATATAAAATGTATTGCAGTTATTTTTATTTCTCTGCTGACAAAGCCAGGTGTCTTGGTTGTTGCTGAATTCAGAGAAGCAAGAGAAGCTGCACATCTAAAAATGGCTGAAACCAGGTCTTTGCATAACCAAGGCAGGACTTCAGGGATATCTATACAGACTAGTCTGACTATGTTCCCTTGCAAAGGGTCAAATCTCCCATTTTTCACCAGGGGCAGAGCTCCAGTTTCTGGCTTATCAGGTGCCTGACTGTAATACCATGATTGTACATGTTCAGAGCTGGTTCTCATTTGTTTTGTGAGTAGGGAACATTTCAAGGGAAAGACGAGATTATTTGATCTATCGAAGAACTGGGGTTTCTCACAGGGCTCAGAGGAGAGGATTGATGCAGTCAGGAATTATCAGCCATAGGAAGGAAAAGGACACATGAACCCAGGAGACCTTCCTAGGCTCTGGTAACTTCACAAAAACACGATCCTGCAAACCCTGGTCCCTTCAAATCAGCCATGGACCTTTCTTTTATGAGACCTCCCCTAGAAACACCGTCCGATGTTTGATGTGCTGTTTCCATAGCAACATTTAATTAACATAGACCCCCTGCCCCCTGCACAGCACAGGTAGTATCTGCAATAGCATTTAACATGAAATAAAAGCAAGGAGTTCAGGCAGCAAAAGGCCTCGCTCTATTCTCAAGTGTGTTTACAACAGCGGAGTGGTGCCTGTGCACTGAGGAAGGGAAGAGATGCTCTGGCTTTTAATTACATGAGCTATACAATGCAGGTAATTAATATGGAGCAAAGTCTATGAACGCCTGTGCTTCCAACCCTCTGATCAGATCCAACCTCAGATCACGCATGTGGGATGCAGCAGCCCTGTGCGCGATGCAGCGTCCTCTGAACATCTCCACAGCTCCCCAGGTACCCCCCGATGCGCAGTGATTTGGGGACGAGGACCAGGGCTCGCTCTCCATCTGCCACCACAGCCGTTCCCCCCCAGTCCCTCCTTCCTCAGTGTCTGGGAGGTCAGGGTCTGGATATTTCTGATTAACACCCCACACACTCTCTCTTTGCTCCTTCGGGAACAATTTTAGCATCTCCTGATGGAAAGCATGCGGGCTGCAATTACAGCGAGGCACCAGAAACAAACGATTCTTACCATTTATATGAATTGCAGATGTGTGGAGATTTTTCCGCTAATAAATTCTGAGCTGTAAATGGATCAGGCATGTGATGTTGTGGTTTCTAAAGATAACAAAGCCTCTGTGTTTTTGCTTATTCTGGCAGAGCACCTTCACAGCATAGTGCTTCCAGGGAGTTAGGAACAGGTGAGAAGATATGTAGACATAGAGAAGAAGGCATGATGCCCCCTCTGAGCTACTGAACCCCTCTTCTAATTTCCTTGGTTTCACTGTTTGTCTAATTTAATATGAAAGTATCTAAGAAGTCTCTAGGAATAAGGGCCCCCTGAGACAGGGCTGTCATCTTGTATAGCTCCAGGGATCACAGAGATTTTGGGGGTAAACCACTCTGATTACAAGATACCGTCCAGGTAGACAACACTCCACAAGGTCTCCTTCCCTCCTCCATTTTAATGATCTAACCCTTGCTTTTTTTGTTCAAGTAAAACTTCTGTAGGTGGCAGTGGGATTCCTTGAATTTGCAAAGGTCCTTAATTTGGTGGTCTGAACAAGACAGATACAGTCAAAATTAAACAGGCAGCAAGGACTAGTGGTGGCAATAGCCTGCTTCAAGTAGGAAGTTGTATGACCTTCAGATGTCTGTTCCAACCAATATTCCTATGACCTCGTCAGTATATATCTTCTCCCCTCTCCTAGGGGACCCTCCTCAAGGCAGTTCATGACTGAATGCCTTACAGCATGGAGATGAGAGCCCCACCCCAAAATGAGGACATTTCCTTTCCCAAGAACATGCAGACACTAGGTAGACCTGCAGGACCAGTAGGTGTTCCTCTCAGATGTAGAGAAAGATCACGGCAGGAGGCTGAGGAACGGGCTGGAGAGTGGGAAGTGGCACTACAATGAAGGGAGAGAAGGTGCGTTGCCTGCTGTCTCCCACACCGCTGCAACGGCTCGGAGCAGAGCTTGGGCACCACCATCCTCTACATCTCTATGGCTTTCCCAGAGACTGGAGTAATGGGGGAGAGGGAGAAGGAACGATTCTACCACAATTCTTTTCTCCTTTAATTTTCACTTAGGAAATTAGAGTAAAGGGAGAAAGGGGTAGGAGGGGAACCAACAAAACCCAAAATGAAATGACAGACTGTCATTCCTAGAAGGAAGGAGGAGCAGTCAGATACTCAACCAGATACCTCTGAAAGAAGGTAATGTTTGGACCCTGCTCTAAAGGCCATGCATTCCCCAGCTGCCTCAGCTGATGCCTCTGAAAACTCATTATAAAAGACAGAGAACATCTGTTTCCCTTTGTGGGTGAACATGGGCTTTCATTCACATCCCTCGGGTTTTCTGGTCTCTTGTGGGAAGGGAAGGTAAGCCAGAAGCTGCAGGAGATATCCACTACTGTTCACCTCAGATCCAGCACTCAGAGAAACAAGCTTCAGTCTTCCTCTCCCTGGGGTGTGGAAGGGATTTGCTCTGGGTGTCAGTACTTTGATTTCATCCTGGGCTTTAAAATGAACATCTTGTTTATCTGAAAAATTTTGTTATCCCAGAGCTTCTCACCTAGTCTAGTTGTTCTGGCATGTTGGTTACCTGGTATCTGAGTAGTTTTCTTTCCTGAAACTTAATCCTCATATCTGTAAAGAGGAAGAAATTAATCCAGTTAGAATTTTTTGGATAGAAAATGGTTTACAATGAAAAAAAAAAATTAAATACATTTAACAGTCTTTGTTGGAAATCTTCCATTTAAAAAATTGGAGGAATTTGAAATACAGAAGAAAAAAAAAATTGAATTTGGAGTCAGTAGCTGAAAACGGACTTTCTGGTTGTCACTGAAATTCAGCATAAGGTAAAGGGAAGGTTTGCATGAATACAGTACTTTATTTTCTTCATGATTTTCACTGGCGCGGAGAAGACAGGGGAAGGAGAAAAAAGGGAACTTTCCCACTTGGATGCAACAATATCTGCTCTCCCAGGGCCCTGGCAATGGTCTGTTTGTTAATCCCCTTGTGAAAAGCCACTTTGAAAGTGCTTTGAAATCCTCCTACGGGACATAGCAAAATCAACAGCCAAACGACAGACCGCAGGGGCTCATTTCTTTAGCCGAAACAACACTCTAAATCTCTATTACTTCAGCTTTATGAAACCATTATTATTTACTAGTACATAATGTTATTGATTTGGACATGAGGGGATATATAAATTAAAGCAGGCAGGCAGGACTGATATGTGGCTGGCAGCTCCGTTTAAGTTTACAGTAAGCACTTCTAAAATCAGTCTAATTAACAGTGACACCAGCGAGCATCTGGACCCTGCGGAGGGTTTGGCAGAGATAAGCTTAAAGCCTTACTTCTCAGCAGAAGTATTCAAGGAGGTGTCTGTGCTTACTGGTGGGACATCAGGCCTGAAGAAAAATAATTAAAGTAAATCAGTGGGAACGGACCTGTAAATTCAAACACATACCAAATACTGCAGCTTTCAGCTAGAAGAGCTTAGCAGCTACAGCACGGAGTCTGACTACATAGAAAAATGAAGCATTACATGAATTATTTGAATATATGGTACTGTATTACATACAAGGGCCAGAAAGGTGGAGGAATCTCCAGCCTGGGAGACATTCAGAGCTCAGCTGGACAAGTCCCTGAGCAACCTGGTCTAGCTGGGCTTGTGTTAAGCAGTGTTGGACCAGCTGACTGCCTGTGGTCTGTTCCAGCCTAAATTATTATGTGACTCGAGGATTGTATTATTTTTATGTGCTGATTCAAATATAGGGCAAATATTGAACAGGATAAATAGTTTTAAAAAAAATTCTTAAAGCTTCAGTCCTCTGAATTGCTTGTTAACATGGGTGTAGTAGCATTTTAAGAGGCAACATCCTCCAGACTGCTAAAATTTTTATGATCCCTTTTTTCCTTGGTCTTTTTGATGCTTCTTAAATTACACAGCCCATCAATGACTAGTAGGTTGTCTTCAGCAGGTGTTAATACAGCTATTCCAATGCAGAAGCTGGAATTCAAAGGGCAGTATTCGCGAGTGATTTTTCAGAGGGGAGGGGGGAAAAAAGACTCTTCAGAAAGAAACAGTGTCCAATTATTTGGTTGCAGCATGTGAGAGTATATTTTGTAATGAAGTCTTAAACCTTTGTAAGATTTCTTCCTTGGTTCTGAAGCAAAAATTGAACCACATTTGAGAAGACCCAGGCCTGAAGGGAGAGAGCGGGGTATGGACATGATGGTCTCATTAGGAAGGGGAATATCCTGCCAAGGGTAGTGCTTTTCTTTTTAGCAGAGGGAGCTCACAGCAGGCAATTTTTTTTTTTTTTTTTCCCCTCCTCTGTCACATATTCAAATTGCTGCAAACACCCTTTTGCTCAGAGCTGGGTACGGATTTACATAAGTCCATGTCCTTGGACTGATAGAGCACAGGAACAGAAATAAAGTAGGCTTGGGGGCGACACAGGAGGAAGGAGACAGAAAAGGGGAAAGTGAAGGATACTTTAAATTACTTCAGTTTGAAATCTCATCTAAACTCAGCTGCCCACCTAAACCTACAGCTATGGCTGCTGGAGACTGAGCTGGCCTATGCTTTTCAGCACAATAATGCTGCACCATCATCCGGTTTTTGTCTGGATTTTAAAATGGCAAATGTTTTGGCACAAGTGTGGCGACGATTTACTTCTGCAGGTTGTCTCTCTTCAGTCATTTCTGTGAGCAGCAGCAACAACAGAAACGGGCAATATCCTGAATTTTTTAATGCATATAGGGTTTTAACCCACGCATCTAGAAGAATATTGTCTAGCCTTGGATGGGAGATGATACTAGGAGGGGAGGAACTGAGGGATAGTGAGAAGGGAGACTGGTTTGTTTAATTTTGGCCGATTGCCTTTGACACCATTCATAAATGGTTAAAATAGTTGCATGGAGTTTGGATGCTGAAATTTTTTGTATATGTGTTTTTATGTAAATCAAAAATAGAAAGGGGGGGGTGAGTTCATTGGGCTCACCCCTGGGTGGTTTGTGAAATGTTCACCACTAGAGGACTCTGCAGCAAAAGTTAATTGTCTCTTTCCCACCCCCCCCCCCCCCCCCCCCTTTTTTTTTTTTTTAATGTATGCACCCTCTGGTAATCCTTTCTCGGAGAACAAGAAAGCCTCCTCCAGAAGCCCCAGGTGCTGAGCCCTGGCACTGTTGGAAATGTGTCTTTACAGGCCAGATTTTGAAACAAGTTCTCAGACAAGGCCAGATTGGAGTCGTTGAGCTTGCCCTGTCTAACATGGAGAATAAATGACCCTATTTTCAAGAAAACAACCCACATGCTATCCTGCTGGGAAGGAGGGTGCTGAGGAACTCCTGGGATCGCCTTTTCATTTCCTCTACTTGCCCCTGCCAAAAAAAGAGGGTTTGGGCTGATGGAGAAGGACAGCCCGGGGACACAGCCGTCAAATCCTAGGACCGAGCAGGAAGCACTGACGCAGCACCGGGGCTGCTTCACGGCAAGGCAGTCTGTCCTCTCCCTCCTGCTGACACGGTGCTCTCAGGACCACGGCCCAGCGGGAGCTGCTCGCTGCTGCCTCCGGAGTCCCCTGCTCCCTTCGGCATCCCCCCAGCCGAAGAGGGCAGCCAAGGGGCCCGCTGTGTTCCCCGGTCACGCTTCCTCTGCTTTTCTCAGATTCAAGGGATGGCAGAAAACTGGCCATTGATGGATAAATTAGGTTCTTGGGAATGCTTTTTTTTTTTTTTTTTTCTCTTTTCCCTCTGGAACCGCTCAGAGGAAGTCTGGGTTTAAAACACAGACATTTAAACTCCAGGCAGCCAGCCAAAGCCTGCGTTTGCTCTCAGACTGTGAACACTGGAAAGCTTCAGGCTGGGTCAGCAGCAGCCCTGCTTTGAGCCCCATGTGCTGATACATGTGGATGAGCTGGGACCAGTTCTCCAGCTGTCCTTGGAAAGCTGAGACCTTGTGGTGTTTGTCGTTTGCCATGTCCTTGAGCTTCAACACTCACAAGTCAGCTGAGTCCAAGGCTTTTGCTGGCAGGCTGGCCTCATTTAGCACAATCTCATGGTGTGAGGACATCTCTCCTTCAACTGGGCTGATAGGTCTTCCAATCCTACCAGTGCATGGGCAATGAACAGCAGGAGGATGGCAGCTCCGACACCTTGGATGTTTCAGCGTTCACCACATGAAGGTAATGTTAGAGAATGGTTGTTTGGACAGTCTCTGAAGAGAATGGGGCAACCCATCTATCCACCTGCATTGCATAGGAAGACCTGATGCACGCAGCCCACTACTGCTCTGCTGAGACAGGTTGGTTCATGCCATCTCCGGAGGGGAGCAGCACCTCTACACGTGGCCTTCCCTGACTTCTGTGACCTCGGACAACTGCAATGGGTGCCCGTCTGCAAAACCTGCTCCCAACGCCTGTCCCCCACCACACACCATGGAGATACAGTGCTTGGGAGCAGGCCAGCTCCAGGTCAGCATGCACAAGGGTACAGCCACCACTTTCTTCATTGGAGAAGTCTCTTCCAAATTAGAACAGTAATAAATCTGCTGTCAGTGAGCTACAGACACTCAGCAAATCTCCAGGGTTCCTCTCAAAGAGACATGATGGGGGTCATGATGTTTAATGGGATACAGAGCACACTCACACCTCATGGGAGGCTGTTCAGAGCCAGCCAGCCAAGCCAGGGGCTCAAAATTGTGGTGGCGGTGGGGTACAGCAGTCCCTGGAATAAGGGTGATCACCGCCTACACCTCCAGCGTCTGCAGCAAAGTCATTTGTCAGGAGGACCACTTATTCTTCTAGTTGCCCTGAGGTTTGTGCCAGACCAGGATTTGACATCCCTCTGAAGCAGAATGGCGCTGAAAGCAGAAATGGTTTAGGATCCTGTTACATTTCTTTTCACCACTCTTTGGAGTTGCTGAAAGTTGCCTCAGTGCCAAGAAAACTCTTTCCTTTACTGCAGCTATAAGGCACTTGTTCCAAAATGCCTTTGATCTCCGGTGATTTTCTGGCAGTGTGCGGAGAGTATTGTTTGAAATCAGTAACGATCCCTGTTTATGAACATCTTTTAGGTGTAAAAGGCCTGGGTGTGGATTTATCCATGCAGCATGTTTCCAGGCTATTGGAAGTCGGGTGTGCAATCAGCAAAAAAGGGGGGTCCCATCAGCACAGCCCATGAGGTCCACGTTGTCCCAGGCATCTGAAGTGGTATGGCGAGCCCAGGTACACAGAGCAGCCCCAAGCACCATGCCGTGGCTGGCAGCATTGGCCCAAGCTAGGGAAGAAAGAGGATATTAAAAGCTAGGGGCTTGAATGCAAAGCCTCAGCACAATGGGGTTCCCTGCGGTGCCGGCAAATTTGGCAGCTGGGGCTAGCCTCTTGGTGAAACGCTTGGTAGTCTTGTTTTGCAAACAGCTCTGCCAGCTCCAAATTGAGGTGACAGTTTGGTACCCTGAACAGAAGACACTGAAATAAGGACACACAGAGCCTGGCCTGTCTGCACCTCCGGGGTAAGCTGGCAGGGCTGAGGGAGGGAAGGAGGAACAACGCCCTGTGCTCTGCTTTAGACCATCCACAGGCACTGCGTGCCACGGGGCCCATTTTGTGCTTGAACAACTAGTTGGGATGAACCAGGGAACATTTTCCACCATCCTCTTCTTTTCTTCCTTTGTGTTTCTATGAAGGGATCAGTTATCCTAGGCTGTGTGTTATTGATCTTTCCGACTCTATTATTCCCATTTGCAGTACTTGCTATAAAGATCTCAGCTACCCTTTAATCTTGCCACACCTCAGAGAGTCAGAGAGCAGTCAGAGTAGGATCTGATTCCAGTGTTATGCTAGAATTATTTGCTTTGAATCTGAAAACAAAATCACTGACCACTTGCAAATGAAATAAGTCTTTGCCAGTTGCATTTTTATTTTGAGTGGCTCAGATGGATTTCAGCACAAGGAAAGTCTCCGGGTTACCCTATCACATTATGCACTTAATTTGGACTTGGTCCAGTGAGGATTTTTGATGACTTTGTATCTACTTCCTTGTGTTTTTCAGGATCGTGTACACATGGCCGTTGTCCTGGGGATGGGGTACGGTTCCCTCTGAATGCCTAATTAAGCTCCGATTAGCATTTCTTCTAGGAGCAGATGCAGCTTTTCCAGCCCAGCAAACAATGCCATCTGTTGTTCCCTTGCTGTAATTTCCATCTGAAAGTCTGCTCTGCTTCTATATTTAATTGTGAAGTTTCCTGCTGCCAAAAAAGTAAGGTCGTTTAAATTTGGCATCAGGAGGAAAAGGCCGAGAGGGAGGGAGATTGGATTTTTATTGTTACTGCAGGGAATGCTAAGTCGGTTTAGTCTGACTGGCAGCTCTGCAGCCTGCTCTCCCGTGCAGGACAAGCCAAAGGGTGAAAACTTTGATCAAGTCTCCCATTGCCACCTTGCATCCTCTCCTTGACCTCAGGTCTGCCTCTGCTTGGAGTCTTCAGCAGCGGATTCCTATCTTTACTACCACCACTTCCCTGGATAGCTGAATTAGAGGTGATAGCACGGTCCTCAGACACTGGCACTCGTAGCATTGTGCTGTGACCTTCTCTGAAGACTTTTGGCATTCACAACAGAGGAAAATATTCACAAACAGCCTTGTCTGTGCTCCTAGCCTCGGGGAACTGCTGAATTTGCATGGCCTTGACCAACCTGCTGTGACTGCCAACAAGGAAGCCAACTGGAGTACTGATTTTTGGGCATTTGTCAACTAGCGTCTGGCTTGAGACCCACTAAACTGATTTCAAACACACCACTTAGCAGCCATTAGCTGGTTGTGGCATGACCTGTGGTGGACTGCAACCAGTGACCTAGAGGGAAAAACACTAAATTTTATTATTTAACCCCTTGACCAGTTGGGTTTTGTAGGATGGGGATGCTCAGAGAAAAACAGAAAAAGTTGCAAAGAAGCCAACATGGTTTTTTGGCCAGATCTTATCCCTCCTGCTACTTCTATGAACATCACCTCCTCAGTCAACTACCTCAGGAGCTAGATCTATGATATACATGGATAAAAACAGCTAGTGAATGCTGGGTAGGGTAAATCACGTGGTAGAGCTAGGATTTAATGGAAACCAGGCAATTAGGGCTGATTTCTATAACAAGTCAAATCAAATGCTTAAGTTTGCAAATGTATAAATGTTCCATCGATAATGAATGTTATGCTAAACAAATATGGCCAAAGGGTAAATGCTATTTATTTAAAACTTTGGGGTTTTTTTTTTTCTAAATTTTAAAGTATTTAACCCCTATTCCCTTTGATGTGTCGTGATGAAGGAGGGGATCTCAGTCAACAGTTTTCCAACTTATTTTCAAAATGCCAACATGCTGCAGAATCCTGTCCCCAAGCTGGCTAACATTGACTACACATTACGTACATCAAACCAAAGGCCAATGCAGGGCATGATTTGTTTAATAATGCAAGAGAATTTCCCCTATACACTGAAATCATAACCACAGCACTAGTCCCTCAAATACCCTCAGGGATGCTTGAGGCCAGTATCGTATGTAAGGAGCTGGTATTAACATTCATCATAAATTAAGCTTCTTTTCCCTCC
>NW_009189550.1:88242-89440 GCF_000690835.1 Fulmarus glacialis
AAGAGGTTTAAAAACATTTTAAGATGTCTGCCAAGGTTTTTTCCTTTGCTATTAAGCATTCCCATTGTGCTCCCCCTGCCTTCTCAGATGTCTGGCTCGGTTTCTCCTTCACGGTGAGGAGCTAGTTGCCAGTCTGTGTGTCTGGTGTGCCCATCGCTGCCATATCTGGCCTCCTGCTGCTCCCTTGGAACAAAAGCTATTATCCTAATCCTATCTCCTTGAGCATCTTAACACCAGATGTGTGCACTACCACAGCACAGGATGTTTCCTGCAGTGTTTGCTGGGACTGCCCTCTGGTTAGCTTTGCCAGAGATGGAGGAATGAGTGAGAGTTACACAGCTAGAAAGCTGGTGGGTGGGAGATTAGCATTAGGCATTGTGTCTTAGAAGCACCTTTTCAAGTAGAGCTTTGCAGAGAGCTCTTCTGTGCTTTGTAAGTCCCTATGACCGGCAGCTGCCAGAAATTCTCCCTGCCGGGTTGCAGAAGACAGGCTGGGTTCACACACACGGTTTGCTGGGACAGGATTTTGCTTTTGTAGTAGCACTCTGAAAGTGCTTCGAATTAAGAAACATGACCTTACTTTGCTCCACAGCTCTTTCATGCTCTGGAGCAGCTGGGTGGAACTCAGCAGTAAAAGGGAAAATCAATCTTGTCTTTCATGTTGTTGTTGTTTAACAGATGCATTCAGGATGCCACCACACCTGCCTCTTCCACAAATCCCTGTTGTCTTCCTCAGCAGCTCATTAAAGTAATTAATAGGCCCTGGGACAATTTGCAGGCTTTTCAAGAGTAGTTGCGCTTGTAGCTGGGAATACAGCAGCACTCTAAGAGTTAAACTGCAATGACCTGGAACAACACAGACCCAAAACCCCAGGAATTTCATACAGTTCAACATCTTCAGTGTACTTTGTTATTTACCACACACAGCCTCTGCCAGCTGTAGCTGATCTTCTGTTTCAACCTGGGAAGAGAAGAAGGGACTGTATTTTGTATTTCCTGGGATTTTTGCTTCAATATGTCCCATAGCAGCCACCTTCCACCTCCTTTCATGCCCACACTATGTAAAACTGGCCGTGCAGGCAGCACTTCATAGGAGTCATTGCTGCGAAACAAGGACAAGCAGGGGCAGCTACTTCAGCGGGAAATTTGAAGAGATTTCCTTTACTAGGTGTGCTGGTCTTGGCTGGGATAGCGTTAA
>NW_009189551.1:0-17979 GCF_000690835.1 Fulmarus glacialis
CCGGGGAAACGCCCCGCGGGACGGCGGCCTCCCACGCGAGAGCGTGTCTGCAGCGTGCCTGTCACTTTTGTTCGGCCAAACCAAAGTCGCTGGCCAAAAGAGACAAGGTTTTTCGTACTGACTCGATTCAAGCCCTTCTGGCGCCTTGCCGAGCTCGCGAGAAGTACGCGCAACATGTCATTTGACTAGGAGGGCTCGTAACAGCTGAGCTCTCCCCCCCACCTTCCCCCGCCCAACTTATTTTCCCTTTAGAGCTTCCCGTATCTTATTAAATATACGAAATGTAATCAGGTACCAAAGGAGAATACTCAAGCGGTATATTTGCTACTGATACAGGCAGGATTAACCACAGGTGACAAGATGACTAATAACTAATAAACATACAGCACGATCTGCTCGCCATTTTAAATCCTCCAGTTTTCATCGACAAATCTGTCCATTTAATGTCAACTTTCTTTCCTTTCAAGTAAAGTTGCTGAAGTATTCTATTTAATTGCATTTGTCTGTCAAAAGACCATATAGTATCAATTTTCCAAATAGTTCAGGTATATGAAAAAGAAAAGTTCTACGTCACTGCAGCGTTGGCTATATTGCACATTTAAATACACTGTACACTCTCTCATAAAAGTAGTCTTGATTCTGCAAGTAATGATGCAGTTCTCTTCATGAGTTGCAGAAAAGAAGTAAAATACACACACACACAAAAAAAAAGATAATATGATCACCACCTGCCACAGAAGCAGTGAGGTCCTGGAAAGCAGAGCTAAGCATTCATCGTGAGGTATGTGAAGACAATTTCATGTCATTATAAAAGGTGTAGTGAAAGGACCTAAGAAAGAAGTGGAAGAGGAGAGGTCAAGGCAGTGAGGTGAAAGGGGCAGCTGGAGTGAAAGAAAGAGGTGGAATCAGGACTTCTTTTCTTTTAGGAGAGAACAGAAGAGTCTGTGAAGGAACATATACTAAGAGGTGATGAGTATTATGGAAAAGCTTTTATGTATGTGTGTCCATATATATATATATAAATACACATATTTGCAAAATATATCAGAAAAGGAAAGAAAATATTTCATATTTGAAATAAGGCTGGATTTAAATTATTCTAGGAACATTAAATGCCCTTTACTTGTCATTTCAGCACTTCAGTGGGACACAGGCAATATTCCTCTGATACGGGTTTTTACATTTCCTTCTTACAGGAAAGAATAATGAAAAATACAAAAATTTTATGTACTAGTTAAATCCCAGATCATGCTGAGGTGAGGGGTGGGTAAAAAGACAAGAACTGAGCAGAGAAGCTAAGGGAGTCAGACACGTTTGCATTTGGGAAGCAGGTATTTCTCACCATTTTGAGAATTGCCATAGGCATGGCAGGAGCACGAAGATCAGCATGCAACAGTTGCCAGACAGTTACTGATGGAAAACTGCTTTGAAAAAACTATTTCACCAGGGAAGGGACAGTAAAGGAGGACAGAAAATATACACAGAGATGCAGCTATGAATGGCAAGAGTTAAAAGAAGAATTCTTACTATATGTGAAATTACTGGTACGTATCTGGCCAGTGCCTTTAGAGGCCAGTAATTGGGAAATTATGTCTGACTCAAGTACAAAGGTATATTAAAATCTTTCTTTTCCCTTTTTAACATTTTTTTACTAATTATAAGCCTGTTTATATCTCAGCCTCCGAATATTATTCTCAAAATTAAATGTGGAAGACAGTGTGGCTTTTAAAATAATTTATCCTGGTGACAGAATCTTACAAAAAAGATTTCCTGAAGTGTACCTAGGCTATATAATTTTGGACTGATCTTGCATTCTTATGGGCATCTATTTCCATGTCATATGGCAAGCTGGTCCTGTTTCTCTATTTATTAAGCTAATTTTTATGGCATTTTCAGAACTGCATGGCAGTAAATTAGACACTTTATGTGACTGAAAAGGACAAAAGTATAGTGTATTTTGCATGTGAAGAGATGAGCAAATGTGTGTGTTCTTCTAACTTCAGGCTAGAAAAAGAAAAATTGAGAGAAAGGGAGAGAAAAAAAGGTGCAAATACACCCATCCTACTGTCCTGTAATCACCTACAATTAAAGGTGGACTTGCCTGCACAGTCACCTATGAGGGACAGACTCTTGTCCTTCCACTCCAGCGGAAGCTAGATACAGTCATGAGTCTTGGCTTTCTAGACACTCTGGCAATGGTATAACAATGTATAGAATAGCTGCTGAACTGTCAGTGTGTGAGCAGTCTCACTGACGTTTGCACCTGGGAATATTCAGGCCATTTAGATCAATCCAGCTGAAGCCAGTGGGACTGTTCAAGAACTGCAGTCACTGGGAACCACGGTTCTGGCTCCTTTCCTTTCATAGAAGGGCTGCTGGAAGCATATGTATCCTTTCCAATGTTACTTTAACACATCAGGGCTGTATTTGCCACAGCATTGCTCTGAGACTGCAAATGGGCAATGGTGTGATCCGTGAAACAAAACTGCTGCATCAAAGTGGTGTCTCCTCTAAGAATTGATTCCAGTACTGCTAGCTCTGTATTTTGATTCTCGCTCTCACTGGACAAGTCATAAATAAACTAAAATTTAATTCAGCCGCCCTTTCCACCAGCGCCATTGCACTGGACCCCCTTCTGCTTACCTGAGATTGGCTCCTTTAACTTTCATTTCAGCAGTTCCCACGTCAATGCGAAGTGCTGAGTTTAACAGCCTGATTTGAATACCTTCTACCAAACATCCCATTTAAAATTAAATGGAAATGAAATGGAAATATTTTCGTGTCCCAAGGGAGAATGCTCAGACAGATTGATAATCTGCAAGGCAAAACTGTACCTTATTATTGTGGTGACACACACATCTGAGGCACACTGCAGATTACTACGCGCTGCTAACTTGGGTGGCCTACTTGGGTAAGCAGTTGCTCCTCATGTATTACAAAAGCATATATATATATGTACATATATCTTTATACATTATATACATACATATGTATGTATCTCTTATTATGACATATATTACAATGAAAAAATAAAACATCTTACTTTTATCAATCTTACTAAGAGATTGTACAAATCAAGTAACTTCTACAAAGAGCTGTAAACTGATGGCTTTTAGGACTTCTAGCCTAAAAGAGTAACATGTTACCAAATAGCTACAGGGGCAAAAACATTTTCAGCCTGAAACAAAAACGGGGAGACAAAGTTGCTGCTTAAAATTGTAACAAACCCCCTGCCTTTCTGACACATCAAGGTAACGGGGAGGTTGAATAAGTTGCTGCCATTACAGAATTTTAAGCCGCTGTGACTGAAATAATTTGTTCTGGTAAGTTTTGTTCCACTTTTAAGGAAAACTATTTCAGAGAACCACTGAATCATTAAAGTTGCCTGTTTTCATCACTCTGTTGATCTGTAGTCATTCATGCTCAAAGACAACAAAGCACTTAACCATATACATAATTTTAAACATGTCTTCAAGCTCCATAGCATCTTAATTCAAAATTAAACCTGGAAGTGGTGCACTGAATCAGTGCTTCCAGTAAGTGACAACTCCTTTCTCCCTCCCAACCTTTTAAGAAGAAAAGAAGGCTACCCTTCTCACATCCCAGAATGACATTAAAGTGACCACCCAATAAGAGGCAAAATAGCGCTACAGTTAAACCTGCCAAGCAAAGAGAAAGTCACTTGCAACTTAATGAAACAGCAGAGAGAATCCCAAAGTCCATTAAGGAGGACTGATTTTGCAGAAGACGGGGATTAAGAGTGAAGAGGCAAAATGTCCAGATTACACAAAATTATTTAGAGCAATGAGGATTAGAGAGATCTGTGGAAATTTCAGGGGTCATTTTTAAAGATCAGGAGGCACCAGAGCTGTTATAATTCAGTGTTGATCAAGCGTGAGATAAGGCACATCGGGGGAAATAACATGCAGGAATTGCTAGGTGCCTACAGCCATCTAGAGAAAGAGTTGGTCATTTACTAAGTCTAGTTTCCACTAAAATCACATTAAAATTGATTTTTAAAAATGTATTATCAAATATTTTTGCATCGAGTTTTATCTCATAAGTCGTTGCAAGTTATTATGTCTAGTGCCTCTAGTGTCCAGTCCTGGGCTCCTCAGTACAAGAAAGACATGGAGCTGCTGGAGTTCAGTGAAGAGCCACTAAGATGATGGAGGGACTGGAGCATCTCACAGATGAGGAGAAGCTGGGACAGTTGGGACGGTTCAGCCTGGAGAAGAGAAGGATTGGGGGGATCTCATCAATGTATATAAATACCTGAAGGGAGGGTGCAAAGAGGATGAAGCCAGGCTCTTTTCAGTGGTGCCCAGAGACAGGACGAGAGGCAGCGGGCGCAAACTGAAACACAGGAGGTTTCCTCTGAACATCAGGAAACACTTTTTCACTGTGAGAGTGACCGAGAAATGGCACAGGTTGCCCAGAGGGATGGTGGAGTCTCTGTCCTTGGACATACTCAAAACTCTTCTGAACATGGTCCTGGGCAGCCTGCTCTAGTTGGCCTTGCTTGAGTAGGGGCAGTTGGACCAGATGATCTCCAGAGATCCCTTCCAATCTCAACTATTCTATTAATCTATGTCATTAAATTAATGTTAGTGATTGAGTTTAACCTGCACTCATTTGTAAATACTACAGTTAAAGGGATTTTCATCAAGATTTCTGGGCGCATTAGCCAAGTGACAAACCTCTTAGACAGAAAAGGCAGGCAGTGAAAATTACTGTGTGTAGCAGACCAAGACACCTTAAATCACATTTTAGCCGAAACCTTTTCTGTTGTGCTTTGCATTTTTTAAATGTTGAATTTTTTTTTAAATTCAATGTTTAGCTGTATCTCTGTATGTAGATAAAAACACTCTATTCAGTAAAGATGTTGGATCAAAAGCAAAACTAACACTAAGGTTTTGCACTTGCCTGTTGATTTCACAAACTCAAACAAAGAACCAATATATCTCTGCAATGTTCAAAATCAAGAGCTCTTCCTTTGTGTTCATAAAAGGCTCTGTGTAACCTTCTCCTCTGGACAGGAATGTCTAGTCTTGCTGCCAGTTGATCTTGGTTACTCACATTCCTGATCAGATTCAGTAATTAATAGTTCCTAAACACTGGGGAAAATTGTAACCCCATTCCTTCTGTCTGCTTACAATTTGAGGAGTATCTTCAATGAATTTATTGTTAGTAAGTGACCAAAAATTAATTAGGCAAGCACAAAAATAAGTCATAAAGAAAATTATGCTAACGTGTTTTCCCTTAATATATTTTCAGGCTTACCATAAGAAAAACCAACCCAAAACTTTATTATTAGATATCTTGTTAAAAAAATAAAGGAATGTAAGAGGGTAACTTTTTTTCCCTCCCTAAGCTTATTCAGTTACAGAAACCCTCCAGTCTCTGAGATTTTTTTTTTTTTTTTTTGACTCACAGTAGTTTACTGAACTATTGCACTTTTTGTAAGAGTTCTTCAGGTTTTATCACTGATTTTAAAAATAATTGCAATTCAGGTAACTGCCTAAGCCTAGTACTTACCATTAGGCATGGACCCAAGCTCTGCATATTCCAGATATTATAACTAAGATGGTAAAAAGATTTCCCTTTCTGGGGGAAATATATTCTTATACTGCAGGTGAGCATTTTAAGCTCTCCCTGAGGGCTATGACTCAAGCTGCTAGAGGTGTTTTTGTAAAAGAGCCAAAGACCAAGTCCTCCCTAGAAAAAAAACTGTCTGAAAAGGCTGTGCTCTCAGCACTGCACCACCAATTCTGAGAATGAAATGTCTACAAGAAGCACATGTCTAAGTGATTCCTAGCAAAGAGTTGACATTGGTTTCAGCTAAATAAGCCTCTGTGCTGTCACTGCCGTGGCAGAGGTATGTCACACCTCTATTACAAATTCATTTTTGGGTTGTCACAGGCATTCCAGTTTCTATCCTCTAAAAATACATCCTATTTCAACTTCTGCTGGTATGTAATAGGTCACTGAAAACACAGGCAAGTGCTAGTTAAATTTCTTATTAGGGGAACTGTTGTCCAGCATCTGAATTCCAGTTGCCCAGAATTTACTTTTATAAAAGTTTTCCATGGTTTCTCTGAGAAACAAGACACTTCCAATATTTGCAGGAAGCCATTGGCATTCACCAAGAAAAACATCTACTTGGTTTATAAAAATGCTTTTTCTTTATCCTGCAATACAGCATTGTATTGCATCCGCCTACCAAAAATACTGCAGTATTTTACTTAGCAACAAATACCAAACAATATACATTAATGGAGGTGGTAAGTCTCCCTGAAGAGTAACTGCTCTTCTTTCTTTCACTCTGCAGGTTATTATGTTGTTGTATCATCACAGGATCACGGGACCATTCAAGTCGGAGGGGACGTCAGGAGGTCATCTAGTCCAACTGCCTGATCAAATGCAAGGCAACAGTATGAACTCAGAACCGTAAAACTTCTGAAGAGTCCACAAAGACACCGTAGTTTTGCCATGAGCTGGAAATGTTTGTCTTTCTAATCACACAGGTCCTGAGTGTCTTTGGCTGTACCAGCAGGTTTGCTCTGTGAATTGGATAACAGTGGGGACCTGGACCCTAGTCTGTCTCGCTGTGGACTCATTCCACGTCAAAGGAGAAGAGCTGTCTGCACACGGTTCAGGTACATGATATTAAATCAATTAACTGAGCTTGGCTAAAGGCAAAAATAAACAGAGAGTACTTCTATTTTTATGATTTCCAGTTAGTTTACTGATATTTTCAGTAGGTTTCCCAGTGTTAAACTTAGATCTTACTCTAAAGTAGTCAGACAGTGAATCCAATTACTGAAACACCAGTAGATTAAGATGCAAGTGTACAATAACAACTATTGGTAGACTACAGCAGAAATGAAGCCAGCATGGAACTGACACTCATAGCTTGCAAGGCTGCGATCTGACTTTAACTCTGCAAAAGGTGGGTGCAGAGTCTAAGCCGATCACCTAACTTACCTCCAATGGGTAAAAATACACAGGCACTGCTGATACGCATGTGTGATTCAGCAAGCTTATTTAGATATTGCCTCTCTTTTTTTCCTCTGAATATAGAGGATGCTTAGCTAACTAGGTTAATGTAGCCACTTAACATTTAGATGACTAAAGGTAGATGGGATTAATCCTACTTTGGTGTGCCATAAATTCAGTTATCCACGCCTGTAGACCTTGAAGTCCAATGGGATTTCTACAGAGGTATATACTGCAGGATGAAAGCCCTAGAAACACTGGGCTAAAAGGCTAAACTGATGTGCAAGAGACATTCATCTTCATTGTTACCAATATCTCACATGTGTATTGGGTTACGATGGGACCTGTAGGCAAACAGCCTCAGAATCCTTCCCAGCTGCCCCTGAACCTAGAAGTACCCCCTTCAGTAGCTATGAGTCAGGGAATAAGCAAAAGACGACCACCACAAACATACCTTACATCACAGACTATTCTGACACGTATTACGTGGAGGAAACCACTCATGCCTATCATGAGTCCACATCTGCTAGGTATGACCCACTGAAAGCAAGCTCTACCTATCCCACTCCAACAGAGACCTACAGCAATGCCAGAGGTGTCACAGCCTCCACACTGTTCAACAGGAAGAAAGAAGTCGCAAAGGAACAAGGTGGGTGGCAGGCTTATTCCTATCCTACAGTATGTTGTGACAGTCAAATACCATATCCATGTGGCAGAACATCCAAATGCAAGTTTTCATGGACTGAGAATATATATGGCTGAATAAGGCAAAGAACATTTTATTCAGGTAGTATTTCAGGCTCTACTGTTTACCTCTCTGATATTAGACCTCTAATACAAGCAAGACCATTTGGAAACTTAAGCTAAAGGAAAAAACTGTCAGCTTTCTTATGTAATTACATTTCACATTGAAAGATTATTGTACTTCCGCTCCAGAAGAATCTGTACTGTCAGGTCCATTTATTTTCAGATAGCATTCCAAGTTTGTTTGTTGTTGGGCGTATTTTGTAGTTTTTATTTTTAAAGCTCTGGTATCTCACTCTTCTATAGTTGAAACTAACTGGGCTACTCGCCTATTTATCTCTAGGAACACCTCCTGTCTTGTAGGTGGCTTTTCATCCAAACTTTTCAAATAACATATCTGTTTTCCTTTCTTTTAAAAAAATTCTTTCAAGTATGTTTTTTAATTTTATTATTATTTCTTGTCTACTTCAGCCATTGATCTGTTGGAACAATTCAATATAGCCAATGGTTTTGGAGACTACATTGTTCCAGGATCACAGAGTGACCTGACAGCATATCAACTTGGGCCAAGTGTGCAAATCAGAAGGAAAATCAGGTACATGAGGTGACATTGGTAAACACTTGGGCTTTTACACAGACATTATACAAGCCCTTCCTCCTACTATGACCTTTGTCAGCAGTGAACCCAAACATAACTGACTGCCAAACTATGTACTAAAAACAACGCACCGTATCCATATCTCCCAAAAATCAGTATTATCTCCACTGGGTTTAGTGGAACCTGCAGATCCAGTTCCTTCTGATTCAGATTTAAAATATATGATGATAATATGAGAATTAAAATTTTATTTTACTCATTTCTCTGGGTATTTCTTCTTCCTCAAGGGTGTAACAATACATTTAAAGTCCTGTTTGGTATATTTATTCCCTTCTACCGACAACCGTAATTCCCCATGCCAGGTATCATTAATGAAAAAAAAAATATATATATTTCAAGGGGGCTTCATATTATTGCAGTGACAACAAAGAAGAAATACTTCTAAAATTGTCATGTGGTTTGTTTCTAGATTTGTTCTTCCTGAGGAATATTCCACTGTCTCCACCTTTCAGAATGAGAGAGGACACTTCTAAGATGACATGGGACCTCTGCGACATAAAGGACAGAGATGGGACTGACCAGTTCAGGCTACATCTCCATGGGGAGAGCAAGGCAATCGGTACCTACAATGCAGCTGGAGAAGGGTCTGGCAGTGAGAGTACCATCTTTGAGAACACGGGGAAGGTTTTTGATGGAGCCTGGCACAAACTTGCCCTGAGCGCTGGGGAAGCCAGCTGACTGTGTCTGTAGACCGCCAGCTGGCAGGCACAGCCCCTGCCAGTCACTTCAGAGCAAGGAGGGCAGATGGAGATGGTGGCCTGGCAAGGTTAGCCTGGGACAACGTTACTCCCTGGGTGATCATCAGGGCCTTATTGTGTACGTAGAGCTCCACTTGACCTCGGCTGCCAAAAGTCACCCTATGCACAACTTTGGTTGTATATTGTAACAGCAGAAATTTATTACTTCATTAATTTTTACCTTTGGGATTGCTGTCCTCTAGTAGCAGATCTGCAGTTAGCGGTCTGAATTTAGGGTCTCGGAACAGTATTTGTTTTATTGCAGGTGCGAAGGATGTGCTCCACAGTAACTGAAGTGACCGGCTCAAAATTCTTCAACCCTTCTGTTTAACAAGAGAGACTGATGAGTGTGCTCTGCCCTTTGCTTTGGTACCTCCAAAATACAGAACAGGTCTCTGTCCCATAGCCAAAATAACCCTGGAGACTCAAAACAGCAGTCATAGCATTTGCTTTCCCTCTGTGGCCCTGACTTGGTACAGACAGCCATCACTGGAGCAATACGGGGCCGTCCAACCTGGGAAAAGTAACACAAAAGAACTCTAGAAACTCACTCCCAGCTGAGATCACTTCAGACTTTAACACTCTCCAAATTAAATGCACAAGATATTTCCTTGGGGTTTAGCATTTCCACAGTTAGTTCTTCAGATGCAAGCACCACGGCACCAGAAATCCTCTCCATCCCATGCAGGCAAATCCCACTGGAATCAGTAGTCAGTTCCCTGTTCTTTTTGTAGAGCCAGAACTTCATCCTAGATCTCCAGGAGGCAAAGCCTCTCTCCCTATAGCTGCAAATCAAAGTACTTCTAATTCCCCTTAATTTACCTAAGATTACAAACAGGTGTGGTTACTCCGATTGGGACCTGTATTTGAATCCGAGTGTAAATTTCAGCTGTAAGTTTTGGAGAAGAGAGGCTTTTTCTACCAAGCTCCTTCTCCCACAAACTGGGAATTAATTATTACACTTAGTCCTATATTTGGGAAATGCTCATATACATTAGTGAAGGTGTCTGTGTGGATAAGCAGACAGACTGGAGCTAGACTGCAACTGTTCAGGAATTTTAAAACCTGTCTTCCTATTGACTTATCCTGTAGGTTGATGTGCAACAGCTTGAACTTCACGTAGATAATAACGTGGTGGCAGGGGAAACCTGCTGTGAAGTTCCTGGGGTGGTGAGCTGACTGACTGCAAATAACATATCCTTGTGGTTTCTTTTCCCTGAGATTTTAGTTAAATTCATTTGCCTAGTTTTCACTAGTGTTCTTTCCTTCACCTCTTCTCTTCCTTACAGGAAGATGAGCAGGCAAGTTTCTTACTTCATGGATTTGTAAGTATGGAAATTAGACTCCCGCTCGGAACACACAAGGAAAGCGTACGTCAAGTACTGCTTAAATGTGCCAAGTTTAGCCTAGCTATGCTCTGCTAATTTGCTTTTCGTGTTGCATGTTTCTTCCCTTCCCCGCAAAGGTGCTAGTTTGGGATGTGTGGAAACTCCACAGATTGCAGCAGTGTTTTTAGAGAGCCGGGTCATGCCAGTCCACCCGGTAAGGAGTACAGACACTTGCCGATTAAAGCAGAGCAAGCCTCTAACAGCACAGGAAGCATTAGGGGGTTGCAAAAATGTATTGCTCATTTGCCTAAAAGATTGAGTTTGTTTGAAAATATTAAAGGACTAAGGTGAAAAACTGGTCCCACTGGAATCAGTAGTCAGTTCCCTGTTCTTTTTGTAGAGCCAGAACTTCATCCTAGATCTCCAGGAGGCAAAGCCTCTCTCCCTATAGCTGCAAATCAAAGTACTTCTAATTCCCCTTAATTTACCTAAGATTACAAACAGGTGTGGTTACTCCGATTGGGACCTGTATTTGAATCCGAGTGTAAATTTCAGCTGTAAGTTTTGGAGAAGAGAGGCTTTTTCTAGTCTCTGAATATTTTCCTTTCTTAACTCTTTACAGGCACATTAGCTTTTACCAATAGTGATGCACACTGGGTTGGGGAAAGGATTCATAAATACCAAAGGCAGTAAAATATTAGTAACCTGCAGCCTATTCACACAACACCCTTAAATATTTCTGGCCTGAAGTCTCAACCCCACTCTCCTGTCTCTGTGATGTATAGTGCATTATCATGTTGCAATGATCCATCAGAAGCACTGATGTACAGTATCCCAATTCATTACCAATTTACATTATTTGTCCTTAAGTATGACTCTGGAACTGTTCCTTCACATGGATAGCATAGCCTGAAGCACATTATGTCCAAGGGAAGTCAGTAGAAGTGAAGGCTGATCAAGTGTTCTCACAATCATGTCTTACCCTCCAGAAACGTTTTCGTGCTCTTCATCCAAGGGATGAAAATGAAGGGCATCTAGATACTGTAGGGACTGGAGCAGCTCACGTATGAGGAAAGGCTGAGAGAGCTGGGACTGTTCAGCCCAGAGAAAAGAAAGTTCAGGGGAATCTCACCAATTTGTACAAATATCTGAAGACAGAGCCAGGCTCTTTTCCGTGGTACCCAGAGACAGGACCAGAGGCAGTGGGCACAAACTGAAACACAGGATGTTCTGTCTGAATGTATGGAAACGCTGCTTTACTGTGAGGGTGATGAAGCCCTGGCAGAGGTTGCCCAGAGAGGTTGTGGAGTCTCCATCCTTGGAGATACTCAAAACCTCATCCAGACATGGTCCTGGGCAACCACCTCTGAGTGACCCTGCTTGAGCAGGAGGGTGGGACCAGATGACCTCCAGAGGTCCCTTCCCACCTCAATCATTCTGTGATTCATGGAGGACAACCATGTACTCACACCTAGGATAACAAATTATACTTCTCTCTCAGATACTTAGAAATAAAATAATTTTTTTCATACTCTATTCCCCACTATAAAAGCCAGTATCTTGCATTTGAACTACAGCTAACAAGAAGTGATAGGGTCTGTTAATAATATGAAATGTATGAAATGCCAAGCATTGCTATAAGAAAACAGAAATTACAAGAAATCAGTGACTGCAGTGTGAATTACATTTTTGACACTGCTGCCCACTTCTCCACTCCACACCCCCACAAGTCACTGACACCTGCATTGGTTTTTATCTGGACAGCTTTTCATCCAAAATTCCTTCTGTGTTTAGCAAATGCTTTCTTTATCAGATTATAATCCTTATCTTCTGGCTGGTAGTACTAAAAAGGAAAATCTGGTAGCTTGGCTGAGCACCAAGAACATCCACAATGAACACATCAGGTATGATTCTTACACAGCCTCTCAGTGAAACACTACATGATCATTATCGTGTAGTGTTTAAGATAGATGCTTTCTTTTCCCATTTATTTCCCTCCCCAATAACCTGCTTTTAGACTAGCCTAATACATGCATGTATATAAAATCACAAGGCATATGGTACATATGAGTTACTGCAAAGCGTATCACCATTGGGCACCAAGTGTTGTATAACTACCTTTTACAGAAGCACTTTCATCCTTTCTCCATCTTTCAGGACTACTCAAGGTACCAGAATATCAGCTTGAAAATTATTTCATCTTATCTGTGATGTCCCTGCTCCAGAGTTACCAATTAGTACTTGCTTTATAGTTGACAGGTTGACTCAGACCCAGCAGGCTATGAAAGATCCTCTGGCTACTCAGGATCTGTGGTAAACCATCAAAAACCTTAAACAACATGTAATTACAATCCATGTAGTTTCAAAACATATACCGGCTGCTGTGTTCTTTTGTTCCCTTCATTAAATATTATCTTTTTTCATTATCAGATGCCAGGTACCAGGGATTAGGCAAATCGATTAGCGGGACTTCAATAGCTTTGGTTTTGTGTGGTTCCAAAGAGAGAGACGTTTTACCACACAGGTACACAGGTTTGAAACTTCTTACTTGTATACAAAAAATCACATGAATAACTCTTGGGTTTTATGAAGAAAAAGGTAAAGTTGGTTCTCAAGGTGGGGAAGCCAATATTTTACATAGCCTCATATCTCACATTTAATACTAAGCTTCGCTTGTTTAATTAGTACATAACCATATCATCCTTGTTTACCTGTCTTGTTCACTTGCAAATTCCTGTCCTATATTTAGATTGTGGTATTTCCCAGTCCAAGACTATCTTTTGTTAGTTGTTTTAATGAAGCCAAGCAGCACAGGGCTCTGGTAGTTCATTGACCTTTTCCAAAGTTAGTTTTGATGAATTCATACTCAGTAAGGAATAACATCTAACCATATGTATTGTGATGCTGAGAAATGAAGAAACAATTGATTCAATGTATCTATTTTTAACTGTCTGAATTCTCCATCACAGGCAGATCCTAGTTTGCCAGGTTCACAGGGTATATCTAAACCAAAAGAAGACAGAATACACAATTAATACCTTGTATTTTTACCTCGTTTGCTGGAAGCAGCTGGGTAAGAATCATTGTAATCACACTGCTCATTCAAAACCCAAAAGTAATAGCTGTTTTTGCATTCCAGGGTGGTATTGATAGGAGCGAGGGAGATAGTGGCTTATATGCTAGAGAGAAGGTATGAAATATCAACCTAATTACAATTTGCACTTATGAGATTTGATTTTGTTGCTGTGTTCATAAGAAACAGAAGTCCAAAAAAATGAGTATTCTCAATAGTAACATTTCACTGCAAGTAGACATTTAGTCATGATACCTTTTGACAATGTTATCCTTAAGATAAATTTCAGTTCAATCAGTGTGTTTTCTCCTCTATGCAAATGACATATTCTTCATGTTTACCAGCTCCCACCGATTTAGTGCACTGAGACACATCACTGCTCATGAAGTAGCTAAAACGGCCACTGGGGCCCACCACAGCTCCTAGATATTCTCTTTAGGTGTGGCTTAACAGTCAGCAGAAGCCAACCCTAAATCCGTACCATTCCTAAGCAGCTATACCTTTTCTATGCTTTCTTTTCTTTTTTTTTTTTTTAATGCATTGGTTTCCAGTTGCATCTGTTCTCTGCTCAGGCTATATTACAAAAGTCAGCAAAAGTAGGATGAATGCAGGATTCCCCTTTCAATCACAGCCCACACAAAACAGCATAATTTGCATGTGAAACTACATCCTCAGATAATCTCAGGGAGCATGCAGAATACATTGGCTGAAAAACATCGCTTTGCTTAGAGACATCAAGTGCCTGACAGCACTGGCTAAAGCCAGAAACTTTGGCCTGGATTTACAGTAAGACCTTCACATGAAGTTTTATTAGATGTAAATGACCTAAAATAATAAAATATTGTTTGGGGTTTGTATTTTGGACTAGGGTCCTGGAATAACACTGAGAAAACAATGATCTCCAGGAATTGATGGAGCCAAGGTAATTGGCTGATGGCATCACTGCAGAACCAGCCTACCGAATCCAGCTAGGTGTAAACAGAATTAACTTCAAATAGCCTTTTAAAGGAAGAGAAAGAAGCAAAAGTCTTCTTAAAAAACAGCTCAAGATGAAGCTGAGATTTGGCAGGAGGATTCGTGTAGGCATGCGTATGAAAGGGAACAAGAACTGTCAGTACATCTTACATTGACTGTCCAGATCCTTGGGACATGGAGGTCAATAGGCCAAATCTCCAGCTTTGTTGTTCTCCAGAAAAGAACAGTTGCTTGTAGGGTTAAGGAGCAAAAGGAAAATAATCCTTTACTGGTGGAACAAACCTGGGAACAAGGAGGAAGAAGGGGAAGAGCTGCATACAAGGGCTTCTCTTGGGTCACTGGGGTTCTTTGGTGATGTGGCACAATCCATTGCTTCGACCTGTATCTTCAAATTAGGGACTTGGCCTGGCAAGAACTGTAAATTGTTTCTGAACATCACTGAGCATAGAAAGAAGACGACTGAAGTTTCAAGTCAATGTCCAAGGCTAGGAATGTGGGTAATGCATACTGCATTGAGAGGCCTCCTAAAGAAGCGGATTTTTCTCCGTACAAGAGCTCTCCAGGTGTGGCATGCTATCTGCACTGCCCAGCTCTGGCTACTCCAGCCCTTTCCCTCGGGGTGGCTAACCTGAGGTAGTCCCTGCAGTGAGAGGGACCCAGGTCCCTAGAGGTACACACAGCAGCACATCCCTATGTCCTATGTTTTTCAGTTTGATGAAGTTTTGAAAGCACCAGACATCAATTTTGCTAAACTTGGTATCACTGGCTGGCACGTGGCTTCAGATGAACCTAAAGTGAAACAGGACATGGAGAGAGGCACTTGAGCCCAATTTGAACTGGACTTGCCGTATTCCTTCATCATATTAAATGTGGTGTCAATTTGAGAACTCCTCATGGCACAGAATTTGTAGTGAATTCACAGAGGGCTGGCTGTGGAGGCTAAAGGAATACAAGTATAATTTAGTGAGGCATAAACAATTGTGTTGGAATAACAGCTCTCCAGTCTTCATCCCAGGGCTTTCCTGGTGCTAACAGACCCAGCTGTCTACCTGGAGAGATGGTAAGTCTACAGCAGGACAAACCATGAGTTGTGCCTCCGTTGATGCTGAGAACGGACATCCTGAACACGCAAATCCTTCGTGTGTTCATGGTCAAATAAGTTCACAGAAATCTCACAAAACTAAGTCACAGCAGATTTAGGTGCTATAGCCCTACTATATACAGAACTATTATTTGCTTTGGTGTGTGGTGACTGAAGCAGTCATTAATGAAACCAGTAGGATCATCAGCAAGGAGGGAGGGCTTATCCCAGTGCTGGTGCTCCCAAGAGGCCCAGACAGGCCCTATACATCCTAGCCCCTACACTGTAACAAAAATGCCTTTACAGGCACCAGTTCACTATTCCTGCTCACTCATGGAAATACCTTTCCCCAGAATGAGCCCTCCGGACTCCAGCAGGCCTGAGCACTCAAGGACCTAGAAGACTGCAAAAATCAGGTTTAAGGAAGGATTCGGTGACTTTCAGCAGGCTTAGCTGAAAGGATACCAAAAGCTGTCTGCTCTTTAAGGTTGCTGTTTCCGCACAAGTTACTTAAGAAGGGCAAAAAGTGCTTGGGCAACCTCGCTTCATCAGCCAAAGGACAGGATTCAAATATACAGCTACATGGTAGACAGGCACACTGTAGCCTTGAAGAGATTTTATTCATTACTGTAAAAATTAAGGAAATTATTACCATAGAGGATGATTAGTCCTGACTGTGGTCTTTGCAAAACAGCCATTCTGAGATTGAAGATTGATAAAAGCTTATAAAAGGTGATTTTTCTGATGCTTTTTATTCAAAGAATCACAATCTTTTTGATGTCGTACACTGTGTACCACACAAAGCTTTCAGGCAACTCAATTACAGCACCATTCCTTTAATTTTGCTTTACCTAAGGTTTTACAGGAGGTATGGGAGAGGCTGGAGAAGATGAGCATATGATATAAAACAAGGTCTATTTTGAGTTTGGTCCTATGTCATTGATATCAATGATGTCAGAAATTCCTGCAAAAGCAAATGTAATTTTTTAAAAAGTTATTTTTAGGAATCCGTAATGAAAACATTTTATCCTATTTTTTCCCTTTTTGAAAATAACCAGCATTCTTACTGTGAAACAGCACCTTAATCTTACTCCTGGAAGGACTTCACTGCAATACTTTGGCTTCACTGCATAATATTGTGCAGAAAATGCCATTTCCCTGGTTTGCTGAAAGGCTAACAGGATTTTCTCTTGGGGGGAGAGCTGGAGAACAGAAAGGAACAAACTGTTCCATACGTTGTTCAGTTGGCCGAAAATCAAAGTTACTCTCTTGTGCCTGAAGATGGCTAACCAAAAGCATCTAAAAGTGGAGCTAAAGTGGAACGCGATGCGTAAACTTCTAGCTTTAAAGCAGTTCCTGTTCGATGTTGGAAATAATTGTCTAGTGGTACCAAAGCAGATTATTGGAGAGCATTAAATTCACTTAGATATACAAACAAAACCAAACAACACTGAGAAATACTGTGCCAGATGGGGAGCTTTATTTGGAGTGCTTTGTTATTCCCAGGGTGATGAAAGGTATGTGGGATCTCAGGAGTGGATGGCAGTCCAGGAAAGCATGCGAGTTAAGGTTCACTTCAAAATGCTAACAAAGCCAGCTTTCAGGCACAAAGAGCATACCCTGACAAAGATTTCATTGTTTCCTCAGGGTCCCTTGGGGATCGCAGGGCTAGGGGACAAGAGAGGATCCCTGGGACCAAAAGACAATACAGTGTGGCTAGCGCATGAAATTGGTTTTAGCACTCACAGTAACTGGGACATGGAACAAAAAGAAACAAAACGATAGCAGAAAGTAGCATCTTCCAGGGCTTTACCTTCCAATAGCACATGACTGACTTTACAGCTAAAAGCCTTGCCAGAATTTAAGAGTGGCTAAAGAACTCCAGATGATTTCTACAGCCTAATTTTTATTATGATTACACCAAGAGGCTTGCCACGTAATCCAATAATATCCTTGGCTATTGCTGCTGCCTTCTAAGCTTCTCCTTTCCTGCTAGTCAGGGTTGCTGTAAAAATGAGCTAGAAATAGAGATTTTATTGTTCCTCCAGAACTAAAAAAAATAAAAGAAGTTCCATAAGCCACGATGAGTCCAGCTTAGTAAGTCTCTTAAGATTCACCTTAACTGCATAGTGAGCTTGGGTCAAAGCCTATTACCATTAACTACCCTTTTCTAGAAGTGAATGATCCCAGATGTTTTCAACCGCCTTGGCAGGAGCTAAGGGTGAGCAAGGTTAAGGATGCAGGAAGACTGGGCTTCATTGTGCTACACAGCACAATCCACTTCTTCAGTGGTGGAGCTTGGGTACCAGTTTTAGGACCCAGTGTGGTACAAATACATCCGTGGCAGTGCGTGCCTGTCCATAGAATCATAGAATCATTAAGGT
>NW_009189552.1:0-29868 GCF_000690835.1 Fulmarus glacialis
GGTACAGGTTGCCCAGGGGGGAGGGAGATGACCCATCCCTGGAAGCATTCAAGGTGAGGTTGGATGGGGCTCTGGGCAACCTGATCTAGTTGAAGATGTCCCTGCTTATTGCAGGCAGGGATTGGACTAGATGACCTTTAAAGGTCCGCTCCAACCCAAACTATTCTATGATTCTGCACCTGGAATGGAGTAATGCCAGGCACAAGTATAAACTGGGAGAGGAGTGGCTGGAGAGCAGCCCTGCAGAAAGGGATCTGGGGGTGCTGGTCAACAGCAGGCTCAAGAGGAGTCAGCAGTGTGCCCTGGCAGCCAAGAGGGCAAACCGTGTCCTGGGGTGCATCAAACACAGCATAACCAGCCGATCAAAAGAGGTGATTATCCCGCTGTATTTAGTGTTGGTGCGGCCTCACCTTGAGTACTGTGTGCAGTTCTGGGCCCCGCAATTGAAGAAGGCCATTAAGGTCCTTGAATGTGTCCAGAGGAGGGTAATAAAGCTGGTGACAGGGCTGGAAGGAATGTCCTATCACCTTTCTACAGAGGTGGTCAATGCCCCAAGTCTGTCTGGTGTTTAAGAGGCATTTGGACAATGCCCTTAATGACATGCTTTAACTTTTGGTCCACCCTGAAGTGGTCAAGCAGTTGGACTAGATGATTGTTGTAGGTCCCTTCCAATTCAACTACTCTATTCTGATTCCGATTCTATTCTGTTTACATTTTAAAACAGCAATAGACCATCCTTCACTGAAAATGGGTTTGTGAACTTAAGTAAACCACATTTTACTGAAGGTTTCAAAATGAGTATAATAATTTTTAGAAAGAAGTACTTCTATTCACCTTATAGATAGTACAGCATGAATGTTATTAACCAAGAGTTGAGAGATACTGTGAAATTAAAGCTGCATTGTAAACACAGTTTTCTGATGGTACTAATTTAAATAATAGCATGCATCCTAAGTCTGATTCTTCTGATCCTTAAGACTGCAGATGGAGCCTTTGGTAAATCTTGTAGCCTTTTGGGGTCTTTCTTGTTTCACAATTCAGTTAAGTCAGTTTTGCTGAATGTATAGTGCTTTCTGGTAAAAATTAACTCTTGTCTGTGAACATGCTTTGACAAGGAAAGTCAAACCAGTACTTTTAAGTGCCTCTAATGCAAATCTAAAACATTGGAACATATTTTAATGAATGAGACTATTTTAAAATTATTTTACAACTTCTTTTTACTGTGGTTTTTTTTTTTGAAAGTGTAACTTCAAAGGAGGAAAATGTAGGAAAAATGAAACCCAGAAGCCTGTATACTTAGCTGCTTAAGAGCTTGAATGTTAAATTAATGGAATAAGGCAGTAAAAAAATATCATAATGTGGGCAGAGGAGAGGAAAAGATGGGAGCATATTATAGTAACATGAGTTATTTTGATTATAGTAACATGAGTTATTTTGTCTGTGAAGTTAACTGCCAAATTTTGAAATAGGATTCAGTCAGACTTTGGCTACTTCTATAGCTTTTTGGATTTCATAACTGGTTTTCTGGTGATTTCCCTCTGCAAGCTAAATGCTTTCAACACTTCCAAATAATTTTCACTGGGTGCTGAGACTGATGGGGGGTTTATAGTTCTGTAAATTTTTTCATAAGTATATGCTGTGGAAATTTGGGTGGGTGCAAGAATAAATTGATTGCTACTTCCCTTTCAAAGATGGAATCGCAGCATCCACCTGTCCAGAAACTCGTGACACCAAAGGCAATCTCTCTGTCAGTGAGTCGGACCCAGTATTTTAAACCATCTCTGACTCCAACCACTGATTCCAGCAAAATTCACCAGAGGGGAGATATAAAGCACAAAGTAAGTAAATTTTCTGGTCCTTATCTGCCTGCTATTTACAAGCTTGGAATGTCTCTAACCAATTATTCTACTAAGGTGCTCTTTCTTAGCAAAGAGTACCGATAGTACGTTTGAGGTAAGCATTAAAACAGTGGGAACCATTGTGAAAGAGATACTTTGAGGTTTTATGGATTTAGTTGTATTTTTGGAACAGTAAGTGGCTGGTGGTTATTTTCAATATGTGATGATATGCTGTTAGGTCAGGCTGTTCTCACTGAAAGAATGTTAAAATACAGTAACAACACTTTCCTTTTCATATGCTCCTGTACACAAAGCTGTCACTGATGGAACATGCTAATGTTGTGTATAAACTCTTTCAGGTGAGCTACAGGCTCCGAGTGAGATTTCTGACAATTACCCATTCTGATCACTTTGGTGTAGATGGAGTCCCTGATAAACTTTCCTTAAAACAAGATTGGCATCTCTTTCAGAAAAAAACCACCCATGGTTTCAGTATCAATCTGAATGTAAAAATGCCCAGGTGTTAAATCTATGGGTTTTTTAGGCCAGAGATCAAAGTGGGTAGTCATAGTGGTTGGGGAACAAGCTTAAGTAGATGAGGTATATTTAGTGGTATAAATAAAAAAACCCAACACAAAACATCTGTGGTTGGTTGTCTTCGCTTTGTGTATAGTTTATAAATACATTCAGATAGATCTTGAAATAAATCAAACTTAACTTGCAGGGCATGAAAGAGAAGAGTTTTCCTGCAGAACAGCAAGTAAGACCATCTGAAAGGTATGACAACTCTATTAATTTAAAGCACTTGAAAGAAGAAAGCGCTCTCCTTTGTCACTACAGTCTGCATATCTGTCTTCTTTTGGAAGGGCAGTAACAGGTCTCACTAAAGGGAATGGAAAATACAGTGAAAAAATTGTACTATGAGAGAGTTTAGCCATTTGTGCATCTTGATGTTCATTAGGGAGGCAGCTCTTAGTTTCAGCTAATTATTTAATTGCTTGGACTCTGAAAGCTTTGTCCTAAAGGAATTACTCTTTCTGAAAGAGTCTTTATAAGGTGAAGTGGCTTACAGTTCAGGAGTATATCTAATTTTTAGGTTTTTTTAAAAAAGCAAAAACGTGGAGGAAGATCGTTTTTAAATGGTCCTTTCATGGCGAAGTCACTTGTCTGCTCTGTGAGTTTGCATGAAAAATAGGAGCCCTTTAGAATGATCTGAGGCCAAATGCCAACTTGTCTCTAAACGACAAAATTCCAGGAGAGTTAATAATTGTACTTCTTCTTGAGGAGATTGTCTTGCATTACACTGCTTGCTTGATTTAGGTAGAATGACTTCACCTCCAGCTAATATTGATGGCTCTCCCTTCTGGCCAACTAGTCTTTTGGGTAATGGTTGAATTAAGATACTTTGCATTCAAAGGATACCTTTTTTTGAGGATTCGTCCCTTTCAAAGAACAGTAGCAGGGAATTGTATTTTGTTTTCTCTGTGTTCATCTTCCAAGCAATTCTTATGTTGCCTTGGGCATTCTTTGGCTTGCAAAAAAACCCCAAACCAACCCTTGGTAGTTTTGGCATCTAATGGTTTGACTTCACAGCAACCACCTTTTCAGGGGTGTAAGACATTGGCTCTAAGGTTTTGGCATAGGTGCAAACAGATGTTAGGTTTTAATTGTGGGTTTTCAAACTGTTCTAAATTTTCTTTGGTAGAACTCCTTTCTTCTCCTCCATGTAGAAGGGAGATCCAGAAAACTGATACTGCTTTTTATTTGGTTCACAGGTTTTACTGCTATGTTCTACTTTTGTCTGTAGAGTAGATGGTCCTTCTTTAAAAATTCTTTTATAAAGCCAGTCTATGTTGGGTGTCATGTTCTGGAGCAGGAACACAACACTGGTAAGGGCCAGCTGGCCAGGGTCCCTTCGTGCAGCTAACCGGCAGTACTTTGTTACATCTCTGTTCAGCCTACCAAAGGCTATTTGGTTTTTAACCCTGGGTCAGAATTGTAGGTTGGACTTACTTGCTTGAAGACAGAAAACTGTCTTTGCCCCTTAGAAGCTGACAAGTGTTAACAGACAAGAGGAATATGGGCTATTATAGACAGATTATAATTGTCTGAATAAAGCTCTATTTTGACATAAGATTTTTTTTCAGAATTCGAATTGATTGTTAGTTTGGATTAGAGAAAAGTTTGAGCATACGGCCTTAAGGATCTGGCTTCTTCTCAGTGGTTACAGTGCTAAGCAGACTGTTTGCAAGTATCTGACAAGTTTAGACCAATTCTCTTCCTCAGTCTTCTGGAGACTTGACCTGGTGTCTTCCAGTGTGATCAAATGTACTTGTGTAATGACTGACTGCTTGGCTGCAGGATAAGCTTTGATATGGTAATTTTTTACAGGGATACTTCATTTTGATGCCATTCTGCTTTTTATTGTTGTTGTTCCCTAGTTCACATCTCTTTTGGGGTGTGGTGTGGGTTTTGTTTGTTTGTTTTGAGTGTTTTTTGTTTTTTCTTTTTCTTTTCTCTTCCCACTTGGGTTAGGAAATCTTTCTGGTTTGGATCTAGGCTTTTGTAATGAACAGAGAAATGTCTTTGTATGCCTTACAAAAGGGATCTGTATTCATGTCTGAAAAGACTTCTGGAATGTTGGCACACCCAAACACCTCTGCTGCTTCTGCTGATGGCCCCAGGAAAGCCAGAGCTGCTTCTGAAGCTTTTGCCGGATTATCTTGCCACACAAGTTTAAGCCTCTCTATTCCCTAAGAGCTGTTGGCAGCATTTCATGTGTACGCGCGCGCGCTCTCTCTTGATACATATTTTCAGTTGTTCTTTTATATCCCTGCAAAGATACATGCTCATCGGAGAATCAGAGAACTGGCAGTCAAAATTTCCACTGTCTGGACTATTAAAAGGAACCATTAGAAAATAACCATCTAAATCAGTTCTTCTATTTCACGTCTTCTGGCTTAGTCATCATTCCTTTATGGATGTTGTGACTGTTTCTTATGTACATCCTTCTCATTGCTGCTTTTATTAATGCAACTTTTGCTGTTTAGAACATCAGGTATTTACCAGCATTTAGCAACTTGTGGAACAGTGATTTCTGATTCCGATTAGAAGGTGTCAGTTCTAGGATTAATGGTGGCTATAATAGCTTGAAACAATTAGCTGATAAGTTGATTTTTTTTTTATTTTTCCTTTTTTAATTTTTTTTTTTCCTTCCTTAACCTATGTATTGTTATTCTGTGCCAGCAATTTGACCTACCCCAAATTCGGTACTCCTGCATCCAACGGTCTGTCTTCAGTGGGTGCTGGCGGCAAGATGAGAAGGGAAAAAAAAAAATATCAAAACCTGGACAAAAACAACAGGTAAGGGACTCTTAGGTTAATCGCTCTCCTTGAGATTACTGAAGTAACTAGCTAAGTATGTCAGTTTTATTGCCTCATAGTAATTTATAATAATGCCACTTCAGTCTTGTGGGGTTTTTGCTGTGGGTTTCGGGGCAGGCTCCAATTTATTTATGTGTTCAAGTGCCTCAACTTCGGTTTTACATTTTTGAGATTTTTAGTCATACTATCTTGGAGATGCTTCATACTATAAAGTTTCTCATTAGCAGTTGAATGAACGGATTTTGGCGGAGGTTTGTAGAGGTTTTTATAAAGGAATGATTCTAAGTGCCAAGTAAGTAAACAAAGTTTATTTAATTTATTTCATATTTAAGTCATGTAGAAAGATACAGGCCAAGAGTCTGAAGCAGAAGACAGTGTTTCGTATGTCTGCTAATGATCATTCACAATTTTTGGCACTTAATCAAACTCATTGTGAGAGGGTTTTTTTCTTGTTTTAATGAGAAAAGTCCATTTAATAAAAGTATGGTCATGACTATCCCACAGATTATTCTTCTGATTGGATGTTATTTAAGCTGCCTACTACTGGACTTTAAATATGAAAAATTTAAATCAGTCTTCTGGCTGATGCAAAATGAAGAAATAGTGAATACTGGATAATGTTTCTATAATACAAATGGTCTGAGTATCGACGTCCAATAGACTCTTCAAATCAAAACTGTGAAAGATGTAAGCTGTAGGATGTGTTCAATTTCTGTAGTAGCAACTTATATCTCTGGTTAGTCACTTCTGGGTAGATCTTGGTACTACAGTGCAACTTGTGATTAGATTGGCTATTCCCATTTAAACCCTAACTAACCTAATCTTGGTAATCAAATAGTTTAAAAGGCAAGGATAAGACCAGAAGTTTTTAAGGTACACTGGTTTCTGAGTTTTGAGTTTGCATCCTGATACATGATATAGACGAGATTTATCAGAGTATGATCTTCTATGCTGCTAGTCGGGCTTTCTTTTTTGGCATTTTGTGCTTTGTTTTGGGGTTAATGGTACTCTAAGGAACCCACATACTTCTTTAAACATTATCTTTTTCCAAGTTCACTGCAGTAGTGACTTCAGAAACTTTGGCAGCTGTCCTACCTAATTTTGCAAGAGGAACACTTTCTCATTTGTCTTGAGAGTGTATTCTTAATTGAAGAGATGAGAGAATCATTGGAAAGGATGTTGTTTCTCTAGATCTTTAATAACTAAAGTATAGAAAACAAAAATAAATCTGGTCTGTGCCCCTCTCTGTTCTGCACAGGTAACAATTTTGAGCTAACTTTCAGTATTTGTACTGGGCAGGTGATGAATGTAGTATGTCAGGGAAACAGGCTTGCCATAAATTAAAATGACATGGCAGACTGAGGTGGGAAGGTTAGGATTCTTTTTGAAAACTTGCTTTGTCTTAATCTATAGATTTCTCTGTTATATTTAACTTTGTTAAGAAATTAAGGGTGGGACAGGGTAGGAAGGTAGTATGTCTTGTAAAAGAGAAAAAATAAAATTTACAACTTTTTTAAGGAAAGAAAAATTAAAATTTACACTTTTTTTAAAGAAAGTGAAAAATTTAAATATACAACTTTTTTTAAAAAAGAGAAAAATTGAAATTTGCAACAATTAAAATTTACACCTAGGATGTGGAGGAACCAGTACTACCGAAAGTACCCCTACCCATCAGTACTGCATCGCTGCCTTCGTTCAACTTTAGTTTTCTTGCCAGTAGTACTGTCTCATCGTCACCAAGCACTGTTTCAACAGCAGTGATGAACAAGGTAAATCTTTGTTGTATATCGTGAATACTTTTTTAGGGTGAGTATACATCTGCTTTGTTGCATGTTAACTTCTTCCATGGCGCTCATGAAACTAACCAACATTAGTTTATATCCTGTTGAATAAATCAGGGTTGTATTCCGATTGGGAGGTGGGGGGAGGCATAAAGTTTTTGATTTGGCCTCTGTCCATCTTATACTTTGCAAACTTCCAGTTAACATAATTGCATAACTGCTTCAAATGCTATGGAGATTTTGTTGGGATTTTATGCCAGATTGAGTTATTAAGTTAGAGGTAGTATTAATGGTCATATAAGCCTACTGTAGAATATGAGCCTAGGGTGCAATAATTGGAATATTATTGCGGTAAAATAAACATGCATCTGTTCCAGAGTACTTGAAATATTTTTGTATGTTTTGAAGCAGATATCTGCTTTAACATGTTGAGGTATTTCCTGAAGCTCGGACTACAATTGAGCTGAGTTAGTTTAAGGTTCTTTAGCTGCCTGGTCTGCTTTTCCATATATTTAATATATTTAGATCTAAGTAGCATCTCGGGTTTTTTCCTCTTGGTTTATGGGATTTGGTTTTGATGATACTGTACTATATGCTCACTTGTAAGCTTCATTTTCTTTTATTATAACTCTTGTCTGTGGATTAGAAATAAATACCAAACATCAGATTTCCCAACTTCACTGCAGAACGTCTGTAAGATAATGAATTCAGGTAGCTGCTATTGTTTCGCCAGGGTGTTTTTCTTTTAGATACAAACCTTAGTTCTTTTGAAAATACAGGTACAACCAGCAAGTAATGTTGGCAGTCCTGTGTTCAGATTTTCATCTCCAATTGTGAAATCTACTGAGGTGGAAATGCTACCTCCGTTGTCTGTAAGTAAAATAAGTAAAGCTCAACCTTTTCTCAAGGCTTTAGTAGAATATTGCAGAACAATAAAGTAGAATTGGCCCTGATAATGGGGAAAACAAATATATAGGTTTCTGGCTTACAATTTATAACAGAAGTTTGAAGACTGGATTTCAGATTATTATTTTTGTGTGAAACTTGATTAAAGTTTCTTTAGTTTCAGAATCTGAAAAATCTCTCTTTTTCACAGCAGATTGGGTTTACATTTAGTGTTCCTGTTGTAAAATCAGCAGAGTTTTCTGGATCCAGTGATACACGAGTGACGTCCTTACTTACTCTAGGTAACAGAAATTTTAGCATCTCAGATCAGAAGTGCTGATTTTCTTTTTTTGTATATTAAATAGTAAATCTATCCTTTCTGAGCATATTAGCAATTCCAGGCAAAGGATGTTTTCAGTGACAGATCTGCTTTTAACCAAATTGTAATTACAAACTGTTGTAAACAAGGTAGACTTTTTGAAGCATGAAGCTTGGAAATTCTTGTTTCTAGCAAATGTGAATACATTTTAAGTGGATTTCTTTGTGAAAGGTGTTTTTTTGTTTTGTTTTTAAAGATACTGCCAGTGTAAACAGCACCAGCAATAAGAAGGAAGAAGAAGAAGAATACGATGGCCCCTCCAAACCTGCGAAGGTCTTAAAGGAAGGAAGTGTGTTAGACATTTTAAAAAGCCCTGGTGAGATAATGAACTCCTTTTAAAAAGATATTGCAAAAAATATGCTAGCGTATAACTACATTGATTTTTTTAAAAAGCCACCACCACAACAAAAAACCCACTTTCTCACAGTTAATGCAATATTAGCTATAAGTACAAACATAGGAGAGCATTACGTTAAATGCTGCATCTGTTAGGGTTGATCTCCCCTTCTGTTCTAAGTGGCTTTTATTGCTGAAAGGAAAACTGCAACTTCAAACCAGATGCATTGCTTCTCCTTTATGTGTTAGGATGTAATTGTAAATGAAGTATAAACAGAATTAGTCAAATAATCAGTGTTTCTTTTTAAATAAATAAAATTTATGGAATTGGAAAGGAAATGTTTGTAAAATGCTTTACAAACATTCCTCTCCTACCTTCACCATCTGGTGGAAATAAAGAATAGTAAAAACAATTTCGTTTCATTCCTAAAGATGTTTCAAAAGCTGCAAATCTTTTGGCCTTAAATGATAACAGTTACTATGGATTCAAATGTAAATTTTAAGTAGAAGTGGGCTGTTTCACTTTAAAAACCCTTTTCTAATTTTTATTTTTAAGTAATTGCAATTGTTTTCAACTGTTTAATAAAGTGTATCTATGTAGATGATGTTTTTTGTTTTAAGAAAAAGGACTTTATTGAATTTGGTCTTTTCCCATAAGCCTTCAGTTTTATCAGGACTTTTTTTAATGATGTGACAAATCTAAATATACTTAAGAAGCAGCGCCTTTTTATATTGCAAAGAGCTAAGTGAGAGAAAACACACTGTGTGTTTTGTTTAAGGAAAGACCTATGAGTGAAGTGACATTAATTTTCTGTGTCAGTTTAAGAGAAGCAGGTTCTAAATGCACACTGTTCAAAGGCTCTACTTCGGATGTAAAAAAAACCAACCCCAAAACAACATAATAATAAAAAAAAAGCCCTCTTCATTTTAGCTTTACAAGTAATTTGTGCTGCTATTTAAGATGCGTTGCCGTAGCGTTTTCTTTAGTATTTCCATATTGGTGGTTCTTGTTTTCTGTTAAAATTGGCACCTTTAAATAAGGAGTTGGCCTGTGTCCAGTGCATTTTGCACAATGATTATAGATAACAGTGGTTCTGTTGTCTTCATTTTTATTACTTAATACTCAGTATCTGTGGGGAAATACCATGTAGATTGCTGCTCCAAGTACCAACTGCTGTACAGCTAGCTACTAAAGTAAATGTGAGTCATCTACTATGGCAGAAATAGCTTTAGAAATTTGATTCGATTGAGCATGGTATCTTAAAATGAAATTGGATTATTTCCAGTCCGTGATGGACAATCAGCTTTCAGTACTATTTGTTCACACCTGTATCTACCAGTGAAGGTTTGTATTTAAAACTTCCTTGGAAATAAAAGAGTTAAATCAAGCTTTAAATAAATGTTCTGTTGTGTCCTAGTGCAGCATATGAAATTTCATCCCTTTAGATAAGATTTCCAGGGACTTCCTCTTGCAGTTAGTCAGAACGTATAGTTGTAACCATTGGCACTTGGTTTAAATTTAAGCCACCTAGTATTATAAGTAACTTAGAAGTAGTGAGGGTACTGCTTTATCAGTAAGTTCTCTTCCTGTTTATTTTTTTTCCTAGGCTTTACGTCTTTGAAAACACACTCCTCTGCATCTGCACAGCCTGTTACAAGCACAGTGGTCTATACAAGGCCTGCAATAAGTAGTTTTTCTGCAGGTAAAGACACCTCTAAACAAGCATCCTCATTTTGGCAGTCTGACACATATGACCCATGTCTGCAAAACAAAACCACAGATGGCAAATGTGTAACATGTCAAGCTGCTAAAGTGTCAACAGTTGAGAGTACTAAACAGACAATAAGCTCAAGTCAATGTGTCGCCTCTAAGGCAGCAGTCCCTACAGCAGGGACATTGGGCTTTGAAGACAAATTTAAAACAGCACCCAACACATGGGATTGTGATACCTGTCTGGTCCAGAACAAGCCTGAAGCTACAAAATGTATAGCATGTGAGACACCAAAGCCTGGAACAGGAGTAATGCCTGCTCTGACATTGCCAGTGGTCACAGACAACTCGGTAACAGTGACATCCTCCTCCAGCAGCACTGACACAACAGTCACTCTGGGGTTTGGAGACAAATTTAAGAAGCCAAAAGGCTCTTGGGAGTGTGCGGTGTGCCTTGTATCGAATAAGGCAGAAGACAGCAAATGTGTAGCTTGTCAGTCCGAGAAACCAGGTGTGTTCTTCTTTTTCTGTTGTTTCAATCTCAGCTTCTGTGCATTCTTTACAGAATAAAGTACGTTGCATATAAAAAATATTTTCAGCAGCATGGCTGTATGCCAGACAGGATGGATTGGTGCCTGTCTGCAGGAATGGCTACAGGCACTTTTGAGGTCTCAGCCCAGATTCCAGCCTGTCACATGAATTGAACTAATTGTGAAATGTATTAGTGCAGAGCTGAATTGAAGCAAATATACCCTGCTTTGCAGCTGGTGAGGAAAGATGACTATACTGGATGCCTTAATTAATTTAAAACCAATTTACTCATTTTCGTTGGGGAGAAATGTGAACTCCATAGAAAGAGTTAAAAATTACTGGTTTTTTTCTGTTTCAAAACGTAAGTAGAAATGGTATTTACAGAACATGGCCACAAATGTCTCCACTCAGCATTTGTGTGTAACCGAGCAGAGGTTGAAGCCAGATGTCAAGACTGTGTAGTCTTTAACTAGCCTCATAGTGATCAGCGGGCACTTTTGTCTGAGACTCTAGCCATTGCGAGGAGGAATTTTGGAAATGTGAGGGGTTTGCCATGACCATCATGGTACAGAGAATTGCACAGTTACATCTGTCAAGGGGAAGAGTGAGGAAAGTAAAATGGGAGGATAAAAATCCTCTGGATGTACTGTGGAAGAGAGGACCCATTCCCGTCTTTACTGTTTTGAATTTGAGACGTTATCTTCTGCCTCTCTCTTAAATGCCACCCTCAGTGGTTTAAAACCATAGGTGAACATGACAATTATATGATGCTTTTGTGACTTCTGGATGTCCACTTCAGTCCTCACACTTACGGAGCTGAAGTTTTCTGTTGGGGTGCAGCATCAAGTGACATCTCTTCCTGTACAGGGGAGAAAAATCAGAAGGCAAGCGTTGTCTTTCGGGCCTCTTTATGGAGGTTTCTGCTGCTGTTGAAGACAGTGTAGCTTGTGTAGTGAACACAGAGTTGTGGGTTTGGAAGCTTTGAGTTCCTGTCTGGTTTGGTATTTTTTTTGTCACGATGTAGTTTTGAACATGTTTGAACACAGTCTTTAGGATTTGATGATGAATCATTTTGTTAAATTCTCAGCCTCACATTACTTGACAGTGATCATTAACTTGAGTGGTGCTAACTTTGACTGTGGGTTACTCGTGTCACCAGAAATTCTTCTAGTAGTTTTAGTTGAGAACAGTACCTTTAATTTACATCTGAAATAGGCTATGTTGTGGTATTGTATGAACTGCAGTTGCTGTTTAAATGTCATTGGTTCAATTTGCGCTTAAAATCATATATAGATTATAAAGAAGAATCAAGGTGTTTCTGTTGTTTACATTCTCGGATTGAGTTTGACTGAAATTAACTTGTAGTTTGATGGGTTTTTACTGCTACGCTTGTCTGCTTTGTAATTTAGTGAGCATTTAAGAGTTTCTTAAAAAGTTCATGTTCACTTTATCATTTAAGCAGGATGATTAACTGTCTTGCTTATTTCTCAGGAAGTTCAGTGCCTGTGACCAGTAGCAGTGTTTCTGCATTTTCTGCTTCTTCTGGAGGATTTCTGGATTTAGACAAATTCAAGAAGCCCGAAGGAAGCTGGGATTGTGAGGTCTGCTTGGTCCAAAACAAAGCAGAAGCCACAAAATGCGTAGCCTGTGAAAGCGCAAAGCCAGGCACCAAAGCAGAACTCAAAGGTAATACTGAATGAGAAAAACAAGGGTATGCATTCTGCAGTTTATTTTTTCATGTGGTTTTTTTAAAGTACAATTATTTTTCCTTTGAGGTATGGGCAAAATTCTTCATTTTTCCTCTAGGAATATTGCTTAAGTTAGGTAACGTGCCTGTGTTTCCACACCCCTTCCCCAGAAAAAGACTGTGCTTTTTAGAGACAAACTTGTATTAATGACGTAGTTGTTCTTTACAAGCCTTATGTGTTGTTCATTTGGTGTTTAGACTAAAAGCATGATCTTTCAAAGAAGCTAGCAGTATGCTTTTCAAAGCCAGGTGGTAGGTAGAAGAATACCATTGCAAAAAGGTGTATGTAGAGAGGAAGTGTGGAGTTTTCTTACTTGTTTTGTGGTTTGGGTTTTTCTTTTTTTTAAACAGTTTTGACTCTGGGAGGTTCAGGACTAGAATCCCAGCCATGTAGCTAAAGCCCACATGTATTACATCATATATTGCAAACATAACATTATTACTTACTTGTGCAGGTTTTGGTACTGCTACTGTGTCCACAAATGCTGCAATGCCATCATTTACATTTGGTGTCCAGTCGTCGTCCTCTGAATCTTCTCATACATTAGGTAGCACAGGAAATTTTAAATTTGGAGAACAAGAGAGCTTCAAGTTCGGCATTGCATCTGAATCTGCATCCTCCAACACTGTGACTGGGGCATTTAAGTTTCCTAGTTCAGGGGACTTCAAATTTGGAGTTTCTTCCTCAGACTCTAAATCAGAAGACAGTAAAAAAGAAGGTAAAAGTAACAGTTTTACCTTTGGACTTCCATCTACAAGCAGTCAGGCTCCTTCAACATTTCAGTTTGGGACAGCGAGCCTGGGACAGCAGGAAAAGAAAGAGGAACCAGTTTTGGCAAGCTTTGGTTTTGGCACGAGTTCTACTTCTTCCATAGCTACCAGTGAGAATAAAACCGGAGTGAGCAGCTTCACTTTTGGAACTGTGGCAGCAAAGGAGGTAGCATCACCTGCTCTTGCATTTAAGAAGTCGGATGGGAAAAAGGATGAAACTCTTTCAACAAAGGGAGGCTTCTCTTTTGGCAGTGTGGAGTCTGCACCTGCCTCACAGTTTGTTTTGGGAAGGACAGAAGAGAAACAGGACTCTGTCACTTCTGCTGCTCCATTAGCATTTGGAAAGAAAGCTGACAATGAAGAGTTAAAGGCACAACCTATCTTTTCAGCTGGGACGGCTGAGCATACCAAAGAGGAGAGCACAGCAAAACCTATATTCAATTTTAGTTTTGTTAAACCATCGGAGAAGGAAACTGAGCAGGCAAAGCCGTCTTTTGCATTTGGAGCACAAACCAGTACTTCAGGTAAACAGAGTATCTTTTGTCTTCACTTGTGTGCTCGTGTCCATCAAGTAATACCTTTGAAGCCATACTGAACAAAATCTATGAGATTTGATATATTCATGCATTTGAGCTTTAGAAAAGGCTTAATTACTACCTGCAGCCTGTCTTTAGTTCTGGTTGTTGGTGTGTAGACAATATGTAGCAAGTCCTTTTTAGATTTCAATGAGTTTTAACACTAGGGTTAGACAAAAAAATTGCCACACCTTAAGGAACCTGTATCGCTTCTTGTATGAATACAGAAGTTGTATTGTCTCAGTGGCAGCAGCACAGCTGGTGATAAAATCTGTAGTATCGTGCAGAACAGAGGCCTCATACTAGCGTTGTTTTTCATAGTGAAAGGGAATGAGAGGGGGAATATCTTATTCCCATGTACTTGCAGCTATGCTGCAGGGTGTACCACTGTTTCTGTAGTGCTACAAAGGTATAAAAATGACTTCATAGATATTATACAGTTTTGTATTGCTTTAATTTGTTGCAAGTCTGCAGTGGAGGATTAAAGTTCTTCAGTGGTGATCACTGTGGAAAAATTCTGGTTGTTAAATTCCATTTGTATGACTTGGCAACTGTGTTTTAGAGAACAGAATTCGTTTCTAATTTCTGAAGTGATATGGAAAAGGACATCAGTAAGTAACCCTAAACAAAAGCAATACATAGGGTTATACTGGTTTTAATCACAGTGTTCTTAGGTGAACTGCTACTGAACACACAGGTGTTTTGAGGATTGTGGGCTTTGGGGGAGGGGAGACAGTTGGGGGGGGTGGGGGTTACGAGGTTGGGTTTGTTTTGGTGGGGTTTTTTACCTGCCAGGTAAAGTTCTGGAGTTTGGTTTATTTATGGAAATTCAATGAAGCACCTTGTGCAGAAAGGAAATTTTAACAAGTGTTCTGAAGAATGATACAGTCCCTTAAAAATGGCATAGACGAAAGGGGGCCATAACTGATGGGAGAAAAGATGATGGGAAATTGAAAACAAGATCACAAATTAATAATGAGAATTAGACCAGCAGCTTAGGGAAAGCTGAAGAATGACTGAATTTAAAAGACAGCTCTATTCTAAGCGTGTAAAACTGCACTCAGTACTTTATAACAATGGTCTTAATGGAGTGTTGTTCTCTGTTGCTGCTAAAAGCAGGTCTTGCAGGTGCTTAAGTACAATGAACTTAAGCTTGGAAGAGTTATGCTGGAGGATGGTAAGCTTTGCTTGACTTAAAGCAGTAGACACAGGGCTATATTTTCGAACAAGCTACAAATGCAACTCTATCACTGTTTTTCAGTACTCTATTGAGCAAAGCCATAAAACTGTTACTAGTGATTGATGTTGTTCCTCTAAGAACATCTGAAATATATTTTTGTTTGAAGAGTTCAGAAGTACTGGTTAATACTGGTTCAGGTAATGACAGCCAACGCTTAGTTTTGTAACCAGTGAAGCCTAGGCTGCAGTTGTGTCCTTGTTCTTCACAATTCTTCCATTCCTTTAATTGTGGATGGCAGCAATCAGCACATTAAACCTTGATCTTACATAAGTGACAGCAGCTGGGTGTCATTCAGGACTGCTCTTTGTACAGTGATTGAAACGGGAATCTACTTGCTATACTTTCTTTGGCATTTCTGTGGTGGTTTATGTACCGTTCTTCCTTTCAGATCAAGGAGCAGCAAAGCCATCCTTCAGCTTCTTGAGCTCAAGTTCCTCCAGCACAGTCGTACCCACCACTTCAGCCAACAGCAGCACCGTGTTTGGCAGCGCCATCTCTTCCTCAAATTCTCAGCCAGTTCCTGCTCCCTTTGTGTTTGGACAACCCAGCAACACTGTGAGCAGCTCTGTTTTTGGCAATTCTGCAGAATCTGCAGCATCTCAGTCATTTGGCTTCTCTCAAGAAAACAAACCAGCAACCACATCTTCCAGCACCGGCTCGGCTCTTGCTTCATTTCTCTTTGGTTCGACAGCCAGCAGTACCAATGCAGCAAATTCAGGCTTTACCTTTGGAGCCACAACCACATCAAGTTCAACAGGTACGTTTAAAATAGATGCTCTTCTTGGTTTTGCCATTACATAGTGGACCAAGGGAAACACTGTTGCATGAATATTTTACTTTGGAGAGTGTGTAGGCCAAATGTATGGAAGTGGAGAAAAATACTGAGTATTTATATTAAACGTTAAAATTAGGGCTCAGGTTTTCACAGTCTGGGAAATACAGTTTAGGAATGAACTGGCAGCGGCGTTGTTTTATGCAAAGGACAACCCTTTACTGGATTTCAATTTGTGTGGGAACTTTTCACCATGGGAATGATAGTTTCTTTCTTCTCACTATCAGTCCAGTGCTTACGGTTAGAAGTCAGTGAATTACAACCCATACCTAAAACTCTCAAATGTTGTAAATAGTCAAGGTTTGCAAAATCTTTCCTTCACAAGTATACATAAACACAGAACCTCTACATGCAATTGCTGCTGCTTAAGGATTGGTTTCTGATAAGCATTATGGCCAGTGTTTGTTAATTTTCTAGCAATTTAGAGAAGACAGAGATAAGAATCTAAAGTTTCTTCAAGTTTTATGTTCGCTACCCCACTGCATGAATTTAGCAGTATGACTAAATCCGCCAAATCATCTGTATTCCTGCTAGCCTAGCAGTATGTTGGAAATAAAATTGAACCGATGGGGAAGAGACTTCATCTAGTTTGATCTGATTGCTTAACTTTGTCATTAACAGAAATTAAATTTGCACACTTTTTTGTGTATCAGAAACAGAGAGAAAGCAGTCCTAAATTATAACAACCAGCAGATCAATTTAACCTGCTTACAAATTAGTAACTTTCAATGTCATTTCGTAAGCAGGTGACACCATATTTAAAACATCTTCACAAAGGATTTTTTTTTTTTAATGCAGAAGCTTGCATTAACTTTTACCATATATCTGTTCCTCCTCTTGGAAAGAAAAACAGTCAGCCATTCCAAGTTACGGTGCAGTAGAGTGTATTTTCTGTTGCCTGAAGGCTGCTTAAATTGCATTAATAGTGCTGTTTAAAATGTCCCCTTTTGCATAGCAGATCTGCTGTGTATATTCAGAGCCACTGTTCAGCCACGCATTTTTGTGTCTTCATTTCTGCTGCCCATGCAGAACTGAAGCAGGTAAACAAATGAGCTGGTTGCCTGTTGATGTTACGTAGAGAATTACTCTGCTAAATTGAGTTTTTGAGTACAGAGAGATCGCTGCAAGCTTGATTTGGCCTCCAGAAGTTGATAATGGGGAACAGTTGGGCAGGGAGGGGTGCAGTTGCTGACAAGAAGGATTCATGTTCTCCTGATCCTAATAAATCAGGAGCTGTATTTTGCATGTTTGAAAAATACAATTTGAGTGAATATTCTCTGTGTGTGATACAAACAGCTTTTAGTAAATACAAATTAAAATGGGCTATTTGTGGGAATCTGTTTCTAGAACATGAATGTTAACACAGTAATTTGAGTCTAGACAACCAATGTGTTTGAGATTTAATTTTGTCTGACTCTTGTAAACTTGGTGTTTCGCATGTTACTTACAAGAAAAGGTGTGATTCCTGTTGTGGCTGACATAGCATTTGTTTTATATACTCACACAATTAGTTTGAAATTAAGATGAGTATTCTGCTACCAGACTTGGGAAACATGGGGTTTTAGAACCTTTGTTTCTAGATCCATTCTTGGGAGGGGAAAAAAACCCGGCATATAACTGACATTTCTCTTCTGTTCCCCAAGGGTCGTCCTCTTCATTCCTGTTTGGCTCTGGGAACATACCGCCTGCTGCCGGCCCAGCATTTGGCGCCAGTCAGCCACCAGCATTTGGCCAGAGCCAAGGGTCCAGCCAGCCAAGCGCTCCAAGTTTTGGATCGCTGTCGACAACGTTGTTTTCCACTGGCACTCAGCCTGCTCCTCCTGCCTTCGGCTCAGTGACGAGCAGTACTCAGCCCTCTGTGTTCGGACAGCAAGCGACTCAACAGCCAGGTTTTGGCTCTGGTACCCCCAGCGCTGGTGAGTGCTGACCATCCTCTTCCCTCTCAGAGAGTATATATTTTATTTTATTTTTCATGAAGCGCACCTTAAATTATATGGAGAAAGAAGACTTCTGCCTTGCGCACATATTTAAGAATTACCCTCCATAAAAATAATGGGTACAGAGTTAACTCGTGTCTCACTCCTGACTGTGGAGGATGTGCCATAGGTATGCCAGCCTTGCAGTATGCCTTCTCTACCAGAGACTTAGCGGACATGGAGGTTGCAACCCTACCACTAAATATTGGGGTTTATTTTCTTGAGAAATCTAGTGATTAAAAGGAAGCGTGGAAAACCGTGGAGTATTCACTGGTAAGATTGTACAAACCAGAATGGCAGAAGCACTGCAAAATTACTGGGTTTGGATTTGTTAGGGTAGTTATCAGCTATCTGACTTCATTAACGGGCTTTGGCAATTTATTTGGATCAGGGGCTTTGTTGTGTAAGAATACGGTCAGGATTATTTTTAAGCATTTATGGGTTAAAACTTTATTTAAAGTTCGTTTTACTAATGAAGTATAAAATACCGTGGGAAGGGGGCAGAGAATGATCCATACAATTTAAGCGTAAGAAAGACCTGTTCCACACTAGTAATTATTAAAAAAGAAAAGAACACTGCCAGAATGTATGTATTTGATACCATCATGTCAAATACTTAAAAGGAAAAGCCTCCTTTTTTCCTCTCGGAAGTTTTACAAAAGAGCCTCCATTAAAAGTAACCGACATTTTTGTATTAATCAGTAGATTAGTTGGCACACCACGTTCATTACTCAGTCAGTCTTTCATTCTTCAGGTAGCAGTTTAAAGATAAAAAAATCTCCCTGGGTTGCTTATCAGTTACTTTGATGGTACGGATTTTTTTTTTTTAAGATGAGGTGCTGTGTTAGCACATTAAACGAAAGGGATTCCCCAGATTGACTGCATCAACACAAGAAAGTTTACTTAAATATAAATCTACATTATTCAATACTATAATTTAAGAAGTTATTAATAAACTTCAGGATGCACAGGTATAAACTTAATGGTGGTGCAGAAGTTAGCAAACAATTCATTATCGGTGTGCCAGCAGTGTTACTTCAGGAATCCATTTATGATTCTCTACCAAAACGAACAAATTCTCTATGTACCATTCCTGTAGTAAATCTGGCACTTCTGGTGCATTCCCCTCCCCCAACTTTGTCATCTTGAGCGACCTGTAAAAAAAATGCATTGAAGATAGTGGGAAGAACATGAGGATTTTGCTGGAAAGGATGAACTCAAATTTCAACTTTCTTATTCCCTTCTGCTTCCACCCTAACTTCCCAGGTTCTTTATTCCAGTTTGGGAGTAACACTTCTAATTTCAACTTTCCAAATAACCCCGGAGTATTTACTTTTGGTGCAAATCCTTCTGCACCAGCCGCACCGGCACAGCCTTCTGGCTCTTCAGGATTTTCGTTCAGCCAGCCTCCAGCATTTACAGTGGGGTAAGAGACCGTATCAGAATTTCACTTGAGCTTCGGGTAATATCAGTGGACGGTGTTCAGCCTCTGCTGCTATTAAATTGCGAGGTGTTCAGATGAACCTCGGAGTTTGAAACTAAATTGGGCATCCTTCCTTGTATCAGCCTGACGGCTAACTAAGCAACGGTATCTGTAAAGGAGCCTAGTTGTCAGAAATATCACACATCGACATATGTGAAATGGTCTTGCTCTTGAGAGGTAAAATCTGTATCTAGCTACTTACCTTCTGAATAAGAGAGATTTAATTGCTTTTGGTTTCTGGAACTCTCTTCCTCCTGTTCATCGTATGCCATTTGTTGCCAGCTGGTAACTAGTGAGACCAGACTATGAAACAGTTGTTCTGGAGTATCTGCTCAGTGCTGCTACTGAATTTTCAGCTACGCTGTCCTAAACTCTGAACTGCTCATTTCTTTTGATAGGACTAATGGGAAAAATGTTTTCTCTGCCTCTGGATCTTCGGTTTCTGGTCGGAAGATAAAGACTGCAGTTAGACGTAGAAAATAACCGCCCGATTGGTAAAGCAACTTTCGAAGCAGCTACTACCCTGCATTGTTCAGTTGTTGGGATCGTACCTCATGCTGGGTTAGCTGAAGTCGGATCTGCCTAAAGGAACATGAAACTCTTCTGCCCTTTCCTTCCCTTTCCTTCCCTTCCCTTCCCTCTCCCCAGTTAGTTTTTTTGGTAACGAATAGAGTTGGCAACAGAGCTGTTCTCAAGCAAAACTATTTTAGGCTCCCGCGAGTTATTTCTGTCACTGACTCGGCATGGTCTGGCTATAGCCGTGAGTAGAGCCTGCACAGTGAATGGCTTGTACAATACCTCTTCATCTGCACCACTATGTGCGCTCATCTGCGTTTACTGACGCCTCGAAATTGTAATTATATCAGCGAGGGATGCTGTATAGAGTAGAGAATGTTGATAACGAATGATTTCTATGCTGAGTTTGTGCTGGTGTATGTGTGAAGTGAGTGAGTTTGGGTGTATCGTGCACTAAAATTTTCTGATAGAGGAAGACTGATTAAAGGATGATCCATGCTAAGGACTTGTTAGATCTGTAGTTCTTCATTTAATAATTATATGCTATTTCTATATTTTCATTCTTACAGCCCTTTATCACGTGTCTCGCCTTCGTTATTTTATTATGAAACGTGTAAATACAATTTTGTTTCTCTATGTACTTTTTTGGCATAACAAATCTGTGAAATTGAAATTTTAATTTTGTGTGTTACGGCCATTTTTGTTTAGTATTGTCTCAGATTTTATGTAAATCCCATTATTCAAAGTTGCCTAAATCCATTTAGAAAATCTTTAAAATTGGGAATTCTTAAAGTAAGTTTATTGGCTTTTCTGATCCATTTTTGTTTGGACCAAAAACCAGTATTGTACAAAGTATTAAGTATATATTTTTATATTTACTGAAATGGACTGTGGTGACTTTGGATAATAAGGAAAAGTTTAATATTAAAGCCATGTTTATTACAGTATAATTAACATGTTAAACCATGGAATAAATGCCATCAATAAAAACTATGAAATATTGTCTGGCAGTTTTAACTCTCTATGAAGGCAGCTGCAGCTGTACAAGATGATGCAGTCAACCTGAGTGATGTCACAGGCTTTCTCCAACCTCTGCTTTTTGACAGTGACACTGATGCTGATTTTAGAGGATCTTAAATTAGTTAGAAGTTCCCTATTAGGAGGAGAGTTCTAACTAGACTTAAGCTTGGAGCCATATGCCAGTGTGTCAGCTGTCTAGCTGCAATGGTTGCAGTTAATTTTTACAGAGCTATGAAAAAAAAAAAAGGCAACCTAATGTTACAAACACTCACCACCATTCTAACTGAAGAGGGAAAAGTACACCCAATTGTAAATGAGTAATTTGGGTTTTTTCCACTTCCGGAGCAGTTAGAGGAGCTTCTTAGAGAACAGACACTATTCTAGTAAAATGAGAGGAAATGCTCTTGTTTGTTTGGGGACCACAGCTGAACTTTTACTAAGCCACAGCATTCAGTTTATGGTTGAGATCTGATTGCTTGCTACAGCTAGAACTGAAGAGACCTGCATAAGTCACATAAGCTTTAAGTGTTTTCAGCTGCCTTGCTGGGTTTTTTTGCTGGTGCTTCTGCTGTTCACCCCACTGCTGCTCAGCACTTGTACAACTGCAGGTGCCAGGATTACAGAATGAAATACTTCACTAGACTTGACAGGAGGACAGAGGCTAACTTTTGTTTTTGTGGGAGTCTTACAGGGGTAGAGCTCCAATCACTATTTCTATAAATAGAAAATATTCAGCAACATACATAAGCTGCTATTCAGTCACATCCTGCCACTGTAGCTGTGGAGGGATTTTATGCAATTACGTATTTCCAGAGCCTAAATTTGAAAAATGCCACAAATTTCACTTCTCTATCACCTGCCAAGTATTCATCCTACAAACAGAAAAAAGCTGCATCTTCAATGCAACTTGCATAAGAGACAGTGTTTACAACAGCATAATGTATACATATTTCTATGGACAGGCTCTGTGTCCTTGAATTGTAATTTTTTCCTTTACCTGCTGTGGAATGGGTGGTATGTTTCTACAGGGTAAGAGATACTTTCCCTTATACCTGAATTGGTAGCAGCAGTTTTAGCCAACAGTACTGCTTTTCCCTTCCTCCCCCCATCTTGAATCCTTGTTTTTAGGTCACTGCTACAGTAAACAGAACAAAAGTTCTTTTTGTGTTCATACTGAAGTTGTAAATGGGCACCACTCACCGCAGAAGGGACTTTAGTTAGTTCTGACAGCTTTAGCTTCTGTCAGGCTGATTGCCATGCCTGAACTTTCAACTTCAATGCTTAAGTCAATAGTGCCATTCTTTCGAAGAGCAGTTAAGAGACATCTCTGAAGTTCTGTTTCAGCTAAACATCAAGTGGTCTAACAACCTCAAAACGGTGCTTTATTCAGATCTCCCAAAACAACATTGTAAATGAGGATCAGAACACATACACAGAACATTATGTCGATAAACAGAACACCACCACTTGTCAAACTAAAATACTGCAGAATATTATTACTGATTAAGTTATTTCACCTGAAGACAAGAGAGAACCAAGCTCTCAAACACTTCTATTGTCAACCTCCAAAACAGAGGGTAGGGTAAGAACTTCAGCCAGAGTGGCATAGTTACACCTGAGGGAAGAACACACAAAAACAGGCTCTAGAAGAATTCCAAACTCTTACTCAAATTTTAATAAAACATTAACATTGTTGCTTATATTCCTTTCCCAAGTTACTAATAACATGAGAACAAACAAATTATCAAAGCTATGTAATCATGCAAAATATTAGGCTTCTTTATTCAGTATTTAAGTTATTCTGAATATACAAACAATTAGCCAGAATTACAAAGTGAAAATAACCAGTATTTGTACTTTGTAGATTTACACCCATAACACATTTCAGTTAATGTTTTCTGCATGCTCCTGAAGCACATTCAGTTGTTTTGCTTGGTATTATAGGCAAGAAATAGACAAGTGCTTTCACTCCAAACAGAAGCAAAAAAGTTACCTTTCATTAGCATGATCTGTACTGTTCACAGCTCCAAATTATTTACACACACCAATTCACTAACACTGCAGTGTAACATACCCTTCCCAGAGAAAAAGCAGCTATTATTTCACCTCTTTTTTAGCTTTGATGTGAAATAAGTGACAATGCTGAAGACAGTCATGCTTATCAATGTTCTGATAAAATACTTAAGAGGTGAGGGCATATGATCTGTGAAGCAGTAATAAGGGACGTGATAAACACTGCTCATCTCTTTCTACAGACATGGCAATTTAATTAACACGATTTGCCTTACTGTCTAATACTGCAGTTCTCTTCCCCTCAGAGTTTATCATACGACTTAGGCGACTGCTTGGAAAACAACTGGATTTTTAGTTACCTGCCACAACTGTAGGAGCGACATTTCTTTTAAGGTGGAGTATTTCTAGGTATCTGCTTTCCAGACTGAGGAACAGAACAGCTCCTTTCTGCAGTTAATACAGCCACTTTCTTTCTCATCAATTGGAGGTTAATACTTCCAAATTTAGTATGTATTGTTTCTCCCAAACTTCTTTGGCATTTATGAAAACTCCAATACTTTGAAGGTAGCTGCTGGCATCATACCAGAGTAAAACATTTTCTTTAGGTTCCAAATCAGTTCCCATTTCATTTGGGCAAAAGATTCCAATAGACACCTCAATTTCAGTTTTGGGGTAGGTCTTTGTTCACTGGGGGTGGGAGGGGATGTTCAAAACCAATCTGGAAATCTCATCTTCTGGTATCATCTGACTCCATTTCTTCTTACCACAATAGTCCCTGCTACAATATCATAGGCTGTTCTGTTATGCTGGAAAAACAGCAGTGTAATGAATGCAGGAAAAAATGAAGCAATAGAAAAATTCTTGATCAAAGCTCGTATTGTGGACCTGAAATGAGAACAAAACATTCAATGCCTTATTTTCGCTTCTCTGCTTATATTAGAAGGTAGTTTACATTTGAGTTTAGTGCCTCAGTTTTGCACAGCACAAAAATCAGTCTCCAGAGTTCAGAGGAGATTTATTTTATCAGCTAACCTGAAAAATATTCACATGATTGAATAATTGCTATTTTACTCGTGGGTCACAGAATCTAACAATAGCTCTTGCAATCTAATTATTGCAAAGGCCACTAATAAAGAAATGGTGTATTTCCTTCCAAATCACATGCCTTCCACACTATTAACCTGAAAGCAACATGACTGAGCTAATAGCACTTACGTTGTCATACTGACATTAGAAGACGGAATGACTAACACACGGCTGGGCGCAATAAGTACAGATGTATCACATGTCACAACTCGCAGTCCGAGCAAGAATTTCCCTGGGGTTGCTCCACCTGCTCCCCAAATACAGATTATCTGTAAAAGAAGAGTTACTTTAATTCCACACACTACCATGTCGTTGATTGGTCTAGCAAACTTGGTTTTCATCAAAACTATGTGAATGTCATAAGCTTCAACATAATCCAAAATACTATAAAGAGGATTTACTTTATAGGCCAATGGTGATAGAATTTTTTTCAACATTTATTCAACAATTGACATCTATTAATTATAGAAGTTAATGTCGATGAGTTGTTACCTCATAGAAGCAGACTAGTAACCTGTAGATGAGAGCTACTATCATCATTTTCTGCAAATCTTCCATGGATGTATCTTCATCTATTTCTTCTATTATGTAATGCATGGCAAATTTAGAGATGTCCCTGTACAAAATAAGACTGAACTTTAAAACCATCTTTCTCCCAATACCAACGTTACCCCTTTAATACTAGAATTCACTCCTTCAGTTCTGGTATTAGTAAAAAAACAAAAGCTCCTTGGCTTCTCTGATACTAAACAAGCCATTAAAATTCAGAACACTAGGTTTCCTTCTGAGTTGCTGCCTAGTTTGTTTTGTCTTTTTCGTTAAGAAAAGATCATTCTTTATTACCACCTTCACACAATGGTGTCCCTGGGCAGTGAGCTGCAGAATTGTTCTGAAAATTCTCATGCTTCTTGGGAGATAAACAAAAGATTCTGCTTGCGATCATCTAACTCGGTATAAATGGAAGGCATCCAAGTCTCTTCCTTATGGGAACTCTCAAGGAAAAAAAAGGCGGCACTCTTCTCTATAAATGCAAGGAAGAAGTTGCAAGTCTCCCTAAGCAAGCAAGGAAGACCTATCCTCCCTTGTATGATCAGGGTTCCTCATTCTTAGTAGTCTCTACTGCTCACCATACTCTTCTAGAGGCAGGCACCTCGGCATGCAAGACGAAGTTTTTAACCTAAAGCAATTGAAACCTTCAGTTGTTTATCCTTACAAAGCTACACAAAGCATCAATTTGGAGTCAACTGAGTGTTTTCACAAGATAAACTCTATAGATTTAACATTTTTATCTGATGTCGGCAACGGGCATACTTGCAACACGTATTTAGGCAAGGACTTTTCACTCATGCATCTAAGTGAGAAGTACTACTCACATAGAAATGTGCAGTCCCACTTCAAAACACTCCATCTATATTTGTACTACTTGCCCTCCTCTTTATTCAGACTTAAGGATTGAAAAAGATTTAAGGAATTAAGAAAACAGTGTGGCACAACCTGCATTTCCCTTCAATACAACCTTGGCCTGAAGTCTCTGTCTTGAGCCTGCGATGATGTATTTTTTTCATGACAACTCCTCAGCCTAACCTCAAGCACACCATATCTCACATGCAAAAAAAAAAAAAAACCCAGAATGTTTCTCTGAAGTTACTTGTAAGCAACTTACTGGCTCTTGCAAAAGTAGTAATATTGAATATACTGCAAATTAATTGAAGAGATGGCTCTCTTTCCATCACCCTCATTACTTAACAGAAGCAATATATGTATAGTTGTTCCCCATCTTTCCAGTACTGCATTTTGTATCATTCTCAGCCTACTAAAAACAAGATGGAAATACAAGCTGTCAGGTTAGAGTTGGAGGTTTTGGCAACTAAACAGCACTGAGAGTTTGGCATTTTAATTGCATACTTATCTGAACAAAAACCACTGATCATTTACATTGACATATTTATTGTTTTGGATTTGACCATCTTCCACACACCCTTCAAGCAGCAGTTTGAGGTGCCTGAAAGATGTTATCTGTATAGTACCAGTTTACAGTCAGACAACATTTGGAAGGTTCTTTAGCAGGAAACTTGGATTCTGAAATATGTTTGGACAGTAATGGAATTACCAACTACACCAAGCTCTCATCTCCTAATCAGACTGAAATAGTTGATCACACCAACCCAAAGCAGAGGAACTAAATGAGCTATGGAATAAGGTATCTACAGTTAAAGAAGCAGATAAAAAACAAACAGTCTTTGAAGTAAATGATTACATCTGAGTATAAAAATGGGAAATGAAGAATCTCTCAGTCTAGTGTATAGTTGATACACACGATGCTTAATCATACTTTTTTAGAAACCCAACTTTATGCCCAGTAAAGACCACAGCACGGTAGCATTCCTAGCTATCAGGCTGTATTTTAAAAGTACATACATATCTGACATGCAGAATCTAAGTTTTTTTCTCTTGTGGATTAGCATTGGTTTAGTTACAAATCTGAAACACAGCACCATAGGAGACACTATGAAGAAAATTAAATCCATCCCAGCCAGATCCAGTACATTTTTAAAGGCTGTTTAAAAACCAAATTTATTTGTCAATATTTTTTCTTTGAAATTTTTAGAGGACTTTTATTTTTGGGAGGCAATAGCGAGATTTTTAAAGACTGCAAGTCTAATCTATCCTTAGTAAGGAGTTTGTGAGCCTATGAAGACACCTGTACAAATTCTTTGTTTCCATCAGCTGACCCAAAATGAGAAAGTGTTTAAAAGGAGGTCAACTTAGTGGTGCTTTTTCCTCAACTTTTGACAATTACTAAGTGCCATCATATGCATAAGCATACCACATATACATCAGGACACCTCAAAAGCATGAAGAGTTTAAAGCTGTATGTAATAAAGCTTTAAATTGTTCAACTTACTTTATTCCACTGAGGTGCATAATACTTAAAACAATGGTTGCCTTTATAAAGAACAGAATAAAAAAATCCACCATCTCTGCTATGAACCTGTGCGCCAGCGAAGGGATAATGAACTCCCGACCTGTAACAGAAATAGTTAACATTACCCAGATTTTACTGTACTAAGACAAAATTAACACTATCACCTAAAGAACATTTCACATTAACCTCACTGCAAGAATATTATCAAGATCTTTATCTCAGCTCACTTCTAAAAGTGTATGAGAAAAAAAACGATCCGAGTTGTTTAAATTGAGTTATAAGAACCTTCTTAAATTAAATCAAACTCTTTCAGAACTCATAAATAGGTCATCATAAATAGGATTACAGGCAAAACCCCACCCCGCTAAAGAACCAAAGCACATTGAAGATGCATCAATTTTTACGTTCTTTCATTTAGAACAGCTTCGTAGAGACAGATTTCAGTACATTTGAGAGTTCAGATAAAAGGAAAATTAGACCTTAGATCTACCAGAACTTTTATATCGCTCAGCAGCAAATCTTCCATATGTACCAAGTACCAGCTCTCTGAAAGCAAAACACAGCCTATTTTGTCTCAAATCAGACCCAGAAACAGGAGCAGATGAAAATACTCGTCATACCTGCCATAAACATTCCTATAGACATCTTATTATAATAAAACACAGCATGCTGCCCTACCACAAGCCAGAAAATGTTAACACATTTCTCCTATTTAATTGGCCAAGTGCAAATGGGGGCAAAATAAGTAGTCACAGTTACAAGCTTTTGTTGCTAACACTACCTCACATGATTAAAGTAAAGAAAATATTAGAGTATCTTAGAAAGTTTCCAAGGAATAATGTTGCAAAATAATTTCATCTGAACCCACCTACCCCTCCGTATTTCCTAAACAACAAACATGACTATTCACATAAAACCAGCAAGGACTTGCATCAAAACTTCATTTAGAAATACCCACGTATTACTAGATGTAACTTGTGGAAAATAGCAACTGCATTTGTAGTGTTTCTGAGAATGCCACCCCCCCCACACCCAGGGACAGGAGAAAAGGAAAAAGAAACATTCCCCTCTCCAATCTCAAAAAAAATCATCAAATTTCACTTAGAATAAGCCTCCACAGTTCAACTGCCGAGACTGATAATGCCAATCTAGGATCTTACATTAAGGTAGTAAGAAAGATGAGTTTGCACCAGTCAGCCAGGCAGAGCAGCTAAGGCTTGGAACGCACTTTTTGCTCTACTGTTCCCAGCAGAAGAGCAGTAATCTCCTGCAGTAAGGCAGGGAGGGGCGAGGGGAGGAAGCGTCTTAAATCATGACGACCATCCGCAAAAAGCCTGCTACTGCCCAGAGTGCTGTTAATATTGGTGCTCTGACACACGCCTGCAGGCAGATTGAGCTGGAAGAGGCAGTTACCAATTCCACGTTTTGACACCCCAGTTTAAAACCTGCAACATTAACATAAGCTGTCACTTATTTCAGCTTACGTAAGCACACCGGGCTGTAAAACTGCAGTGGCGTACGGACGGAGACATGACCCGCCCTACCAAGCCTGCTGTGTGGGCAACAACCTGCAGCAGAAAGAAGGAGCCGTAATCGCTTCAGCTGTTCCAAATACATCCATTTGCAATCTGGAGCCAAAGCACCGGCACAATGGTCTTTTTTTTTTATAATTGTATCACTGTATCACATACAGAGTTCCCTTAAGAAGGCCGGGTGTTGCAACAGTATTTAGCATTCAGAATAACCATGTTCAGCGGTATCAGGTACTATTCATGCCATAAGTTACCTTTAACATATAGAACTAGTTCCTGAAGAACTAGGTAAAAATCCAAGAATCATTTCAGTCTAGCCTTTGTCCATAACCTCTTTTTCAATGACTGGAAATATCTGTTTATAAGCAATCTATAACTCAGAATTAGGGCACAATTAAAGAAAACACTACTTTGTGTTACAACCTTGTTTAAACAACACCTGCTCAAACCCACAAGAAAGAAGCAAGTTCAGGAGCTAGATTCCCTTCCCTTCAAAAGAAAAAGCAACTAAAAACGTTCTCCCCTCACACCCAGCTTATAAATAATGTTACAGCTCAGTAATGCTGTACTTTGCCCTGCAGAATGAAAGGAGATCTGGCTTTTCTCCAAAGTCCTTTAGCAGTGTTCTGCTCCGCGGTTTTCTACCATTACTCAAGGTGCTACCAAACATTCAGGGCATATCACCTAGGCGCTCCTCAACTCGTTAAGAAATGTTCGTTTGCTCCAGGTTTTCTCTCTGATGTGATCAGAGCAAGTTTGTCTTACTCTCGAACAAATATAAACAGAAGCACTGCTATGCACGGTCTTCAATATTTACAGCCATAACAGACTTTTGTTTATCTCAGGTCCTACCACTAGCTTGTTGAAAGTAATCATGTTTTTATTTCTCTGCTTCAATTTAATTAAATTATTTTATTTGAGCATCAAGAACACACTAAAACTAATAAAGTCAGTTTAGACTTCATCATCCAAACAGGCTACTTGTAAAGCTAGATGCATTACAAGCCTGTGACCACAAGAGTAAGTTTCACCGGAAAAAAAATAAACTCCTTCATAGCCATGAAAACATCTTACAAGAACTAAAGTTATAAGCTATATACACGAGTCAACTCTCTCAAACCTGCTTATGGATTAAGTTCTGGATTTACAAACATGGTATTTGGGCTGTCACCTTTTACAAGGCACGGCTACACGCCCGGGTTTGCAGCCCACAGAAGAGCAGCGACCCCCAACGTTGCAAAACCCCCAGCTTCCTTCTCGAGATACCGTTTCCCAGAACTGCGGCGGGGAGGCCCGCGGAGAGCGA
>NW_009189553.1:0-1681 GCF_000690835.1 Fulmarus glacialis
ACATGCTGCTTGGTGTCAGGTCTGCTCCACAGGAGATAGGGCTGACCAGGGTGCCCATGAGCATGGCCTGCCCTCCTGCCTGCCACAGCAGGGCGGGTGGCTGTAACAGAGTGTCCTCAGAGCCAGCACCCAGACAGGTCCCCTTCACCTGCCTCAGCCCTCCCCTTTTGGATGCAGACCGTCGGTTGCTGAACTCACAAACCAAGCAGAACTGGATGAGGATGTCAATGCTGAGGGCAGCCATGGCTGCGGTGACCGTGGCAGAGAAAAAAGCAGACTCACAGCCTTGGACTACAGGAGAGCAGATTTCAGCTGGTTCAGCATCTGCTTGGCAGCATCCTGGAGATCCAAGATCCACGGAGCCCTCTTGGATCTGCAGGGACAACAACATCAAAACCCAGAAACACATCAGTCTGGTGTTCTGGGAGTCGAGCAGAGCCTAGCTGGAGGCTGGTGAGGATAAAGAGGGATCTTCTGGCTGAGGAGTTCAAACACCAGAAGGCATTGCACAAGGTTGGAAGAGGGAACAGGTTGTCCAGGAGGCAGCTAGAGACATGGCCTTGGGGTACAGAGGTGGAGGCAGGAAAGCCAAAGCTCGGCTGACGCTGGAACTAGCAAGGAATAGGGATAGCAACCAGAAGGCCTCCTGTAAGTTCACCAGCAGCACAAGGAGTCAGCTGAGGAAAACGTGGTCTCATGGCTCAGGGGCAGGACATGTAGTGACAAGGCCTGGAAAAGGCTGAGGAACTCATTGCTTTTTTCCCATCCTCTTCTCCTGGCAAGAGCTGCCCCCAGGCCTCCCCGGTCCTCGAGTCTCCTACCAACGTCTGTGCTAGCAAGGCTGCACCCATGGCAGAGGAAGATGTGTCTGAGGGGGCACTTGTGCCTGTGGGGCACACACAGGTCCATGGGACCAGAGGGGATGTGCCCAAGGGTGCTGAGGGAGCTGGCAGGTGTCGTTGCAAGGCTGCGCTTGATCATCTTTGAAAGGCCAGGGCAGACAGGGACTTCTCTGATGATGGGAAAAAGACAAACATTGCACCCATTTTCAGTTAGGGCAAGAAGGAGCATCCAGGGAATTACAAGCTGGTCAGCTGCACCTCAGTCCCTGCGAAGGTGATGGAGGAAGTTAATTTGATTAATTCCTTTGCCCACATCTGTCAGCTGTTGCTATCCCAGATGCCCCGGGGTAGCTGAAGTGCCCATGTGCTGCTCAGAAACGTGACCCAAGGACCTATGGGAACCCTTCTGGAGCATTCACCGGTCACCAGGAAAAGTATCTCAGACACCTCATTTGAGACAACCTCATTCTCTCCATTGACTAGAAAGGGAAGTCTAGACAACTGGATTTGACACAGACATCTGCACGAAGGTGTCTGCTGTTGGGGGAGACCAGTCTCCTCCCTTTCTTCACCTAAAAAGGAGTCATTCTTCATGTACCCTGGAGGGAATGAAAAGGGAGTGTTCATAGATGATCTAGAGAGCCCTTTAAGTGACACTGTGATACAGAAGTGTTGAGATGAGTGCAAATCTGGCCACCCAAACCCAGGGTGTTTCACTGAAGTTGGTCGCCCTGCTTCCCAGCATCAGCTGAGAGAGCTGCCACCTTAGTGGGTGACTCTCTCTGTGCAAAGGGTGAGGAGTGGCATGGATGCTCCTGGGAGGGGAGGGGGTGTAGCAC
>NW_009189553.1:1874-2084 GCF_000690835.1 Fulmarus glacialis
GTTCCTTTTCATATACCAGTCTTTTGGGGATTTCATGAAATTTTTTTTTTTTTTAATTACACTTTTGAAAGAAAAAATTATTTCCAGAACTGGGGTGGGATGTAGCTACAGGGACACGGCTGTCTTATGTTACAGGGACACAGATGCCTGGTGCCAATGCAGGTGTCCTGGGACCCTCGGGCTGGCCTCTATCTGTAGCTCCCGAGGGGC
>NW_009189554.1:0-313 GCF_000690835.1 Fulmarus glacialis
GGGTACAGGCAGCATGCTGGGCAGCACCCCACCAGGCACAGCCTTCGCAGCGGGTCCCCAAGCCCTGAAATCCCCCCACCAGGCCATGCACAGGAGGGAGAGCTTCCCAAAGACGCTAATTAAGCAAATTAATTCCTATTGAGTCGCAGCTCTTCTCTGCCTTAGAAGAAAAAAAAAAAAGCTACTTACTTCAGTGCTGATTAAATCCCAAATATCGAGACAAGGATTAGAGCTGAGACTGTTCATTGGGGGGTGTCCCCCACGATGCAGAGCGGGGCCGGGGCTGCTCCCAGCGAGCCCCTGCCTGGCACCG
>NW_009189554.1:336-1503 GCF_000690835.1 Fulmarus glacialis
GGACCAAGGCTTGCACAGGGACACGAGCCATTGCCACCCTTGACGGGCCATCATTCTTCACGTCCTGGCACTGCCAGCGCCGGCAGAGCACGTGTTAGCTGGGTTTGTTCCTCCTGTGTGGGCTGAGGAAGAGGATGGTAAGGCCACATGGGCGCAGGGCACTGCATGGGCACAGGGCGTTAGTGAAGCCTTGCTAAGCCTCAGGGTGCCCATTGAAACCACCCATGAGAGGGAGCCAGACAGGGGTCCCATCCTTGCCGGGGCCTGAGGGTGGATTAAATGATTTCTCAGGCTTTTCTGCCTCTCTCAGCCCTTCATCCCCCTCTCCCTGATCCAGCCCCGCTGAGACTTTCAGCTCCCAGAAACCTCCAGGAATTTCCCAGCAGCTGGAAACTCTGTGCTGGACACCAAGTTGGGGAAAAAAAGCCACCCCAGGGGACTCGGCAAACACTGGCGGATCTGGCTCACGGCGGTGAGAGGTGTTGCACCGCACGTGGTGGGAGCAGGGAAATAGCGGGTGGATAGCGAGTACCAGACCCTGTCATCCCCCCCTGAAGCATGCAGCTGCCCCCTGTCTGCCCTCCCGCTGGGGAGGGGGCACATCCCTGCATTTGGGATGGGTCCCCCAGGTACCCCAGCCAAGGTCCAGCTGCCATGCCGGGTCACCGAAGGGTACTCCAGCAAGGTGAAGGCTGGCATTGCAATTGCTCCAGAGGTAATCTGGGGGATTATTGTGCATAATAATCATTATTATTCATCATTATCACAATAATCACATAATTGTGCAGCTCCAGGGGGAGGAAGGCAGCCGAGTGGGCACCAGCGGGGTCACCCAGGCTCTGCCCCTGCCCCCTGGGCTGCCAGCTTGGATGACTTTGACTCCGACCTCTCACTAGAGACAAAACCTGCCCTGAACAGCACGGGCACCCACCTCAGCCCAGCCATGCCAGCGACAGAGGCACCCCATGGGTTCTGCACCCAGGGCACCCCGATGGGGAGACCCCTCGGCCCCGAGGGGGCACCTTGTGGGTGACCCCTGGGGAAGGGCTCTGGAGGACACGGCGCCCGGTGCCTGCTCATCGCTCTGGCAGAGCAGCTTTCCTTGTCTTTCTTCTGCGTGTTATCTCGAGACGTCGGAGCTGCCAGCTCCTGCCAGCGCTTGCACAG
>NW_009189554.1:1629-2406 GCF_000690835.1 Fulmarus glacialis
CGCCGCGGCTGCCCCCTGCCGATTGCCTCCCGCTGGATCTTCTGCGGATGACGGGGGGCACGGGGACCCAGCCCGGTGGCAATCATGCGGCAGAGGCAGTGGTGCCACGGAAAGGGTTAAAATGGGCCAAGCATCTTCCACCGTTGCTGGTGCTGCGTCCCACCCAGGCATGAGACCAGCTGGGGCAAGAGGCAGGACGGACCCCTTCCCAGCTCCCCAGGGTACCGGGCACCCCGATGCTCTGGTTCATGTAAGTATTCACCGGTTGCTCCTGCCATCTCCCAGCCCGGGTCCTGGGGGTCAGCGAGCAGCCCCACATCAGCCCTGTCTTGCCCAGTCCTGGGGCAGAGCATGGCGGGACAGTGGGGTGATGTGGGGCTGGGTGGGTGCCTGCAGCCTCCCCGGGAAGCTGAGTGAGCTCTGCGTCCTTTCCCACTGTGCTGCATCCCTTCCCAGGGAATGCAGGCACAGCCGCCTCCCAGCCTTGGGAGCTGGCTTTTAGAGGGGAAAGGGCTTGTTCCTCCTTGGAGGTGGGTGATGACCCTCTGCAGGTCTTGCCGAGGGAATCTGAGGATCTCTAAAGGGCAGGTGGGTGCTCTCTTCTCCCCCACTCGCGTGGCAGGACGTCCTTGCCCATCCGAGCCCAGACCCAGCAGTGGGCAGCTCCACACCCCTCCTGCACCCTCCCACTCCCTCCACCAGCCTCTGCCAGGCAGGGAGGGAGGCCAGCAGGCCATGGCCCCACGGGGGCGGCGGAGAGAAGGAGGGGAAGGGGGG
>NW_009189554.1:2677-3099 GCF_000690835.1 Fulmarus glacialis
GCGACGCCATGCTCCCCACAGCACTTCTTGTGCTGGTCTGGCGGGATGCCAAGCCGGGCATGGGCAGCCATGCGTGGGGCACGGGGCTCAGCCTCACACATGCAGTCCCACATCCTCCCTGGCAGGATAAGTCCCAGGCTTGCAGCTCCTCCCAGTACGGCAGAGCACCCTCTCCATGAATCCCCACTGCCAGTGACCCCCACCCAGCCAGGGGACAACTCATCCCCCCAGGATTGATGCGGGTTCCCCTGCCAACACCCCGCCACGGCAGCACCCAGTCCCCCCAGGACTGCACCCAGCATCCCGCATCCAGCAGCCGGGCGCATCCCATATGCCAGTGCATCCTCCACCCGCTCCCGTGCCCAGCACTGGCACCGCTGCCTGTCCGGGCAGGCCCGCATGCATCCCGGCAGCCCTGGAGC
>NW_009189554.1:3566-3907 GCF_000690835.1 Fulmarus glacialis
CACGTGGGGCTGGGTGAGCCCCATCGCAACGCCCGTGCACGTCCCTCGTCCCCCAGGCTCTGCTGCCAGCTCCGGGATCCCTCCAGGCCAAGCTCAGTCCTGCATCACCCCCAGTGGGTGCAGACCCCCTCTTGTCCCCCACACCTCCCTGGATGTGCCAGGGACGGCCGGGTCTGGCTCTCTCCCCTGCGGGACTCACCTCCACGCATTGCCGCGGGGCCTCTGTCGCTTCTGCGCAATTAATGAGCTTTAATTGCCTGTAAACACATCCCTGGCAGCACCAGAGCTGCTATGGGAAGTTGCTGAAGTCGGGAAAAGGGAATGGGAAAAAGGAATCGTAG
>NW_009189554.1:4085-5896 GCF_000690835.1 Fulmarus glacialis
CAACACCACTGTGCCACGGTGCTGAGTGGCATGGGGCTCAGGCATCCCACAGAGACCCCCCGCACTGGGATGTGGCTGCATTTGGGGTCCCATGGAGGGACTGCCAGGGCTGGGGGAGGTGGGGAGGGGTCCCTGCCCTCCCCCTCCGTGTGCCCCCCAGGCTGGACGTGCACGCATCTACATTGAGGTAATGAAGTTTGCAAAGGTCAGGGCTCCAGGTGTCAGGAGGTGGTTTCTGTAAATGCTATTTTCTAGCTCAGTGCCCTGTAACTCTTCCTGACGGTTGTGCTTAAATAAAACAAACAGCGAATTTTAATCACCCCCGCACGCCACTCCCAGGCACTGCTCCCTGCGCCCGGCACGGCTCACTGCCCCGCCGCCCACCACGGGCCCCGTCCCTGGGGCACAGGACGGGATGGCTGGGGGACCACCCAAGGGTGTCGGGCGATGCTGTCCCCAGGATGGCACTGCGGTGTGGGGACTAATGTCACACCAGTGCACAAGTGGGGTGCACCTCTGTCCTGAGTGGGCACGGCATCAGTGGTGCAATGTGGGCTCAGTGCAGCATCCGTCCCCCGCTCACCACTCAGCCAGCGATGAGAGACGTCCCGAGGCGCCCATATGTGGCCACATGTGCATGTATGCACATCTGCGTGTGTATTCACGTGTGTAGGAATATGCACGTGCAGGTGCATGTGTGTGCAGGTCCTTGCTTGTAAGTGCAGATGTGTGAGTGCACATGCAAGCGTGTAATCATGTGTCTGTGTATACATGTGCACATATGCATATATATATGAACATGTCTGCATGTGTGTGCGTGCATGTGCATGACTGTAGGCATGCCTCTGTGTGTGTGCGCATGTCTATGACCATGCACTCCTGTACAGAAATGTCTGTGCCAACCATGCACAGATGGGTGTACGTGGGTATAAGACTGCGTGTTTGCTTGTGCATGCAGGTGTGTTTACACACACTGCATCTATGTGCTGAAGTGCACACACACGTGTGTGTGTGTGTGTGTGTGCACCACCTCCTCGTACCATGCATTTGTAGCAAGTTTCCTCGCTGCAATCACAGGGAAGTTTTGCTTAAGCCCGGGTGAGGGATGGGGCTGGGCGCGGGAGCAGCAGCAGCAGCCGGAGCCGCACGCACCCGCGCACGCGCTGGAGATAATTCCCTGCCACAAAGTTTTCTTTCCCTGCTAATTTTCTGATTAGCCCCTGTCTGATGCGTCGGCAGCAGCGCTCCACGGAGCTTATTCAAAGGCGGCGTAATCTTTCTAAGCAGCAAACAGGGGGCAGGGACGCCATTCAGCTCCCAGCAGACAGAGCCGTGCGTCGGGAGGTAATAACTCTTCAGGGACTCGCAGCCGAGCGCTGACAAGCTGCCGGGAGGGCTGTGGAAATCCTTTCTGCGGATGAGCCGAGAGGATTCTCCTGCTATCCCTTAAAGCCTGCGTGTCACCCAGTCCAATAAAAGGCATTATCAGGAAGGTGGCTTTTTTTTTTTTGGCATATCTCAGGTCTCCAGCCCAGTCCCGGCTCTTCTGGCTTTCCATGAGAACGGGAGGCTTAGGGTGCGGTGGGTGCTGGGTGCTGCCTGCCAGGGATGCTGCTGGGTGGGGGGCTGCACCCCACTTTCTGTGCCCCCCAGCAGGGGTTGGGGAGCATGGCTGTGCCCGCTCTCCAACCTGCGCCTTCGCTGGCCCGCAGCCACCCGCCCTGCAGCACCCAGCCCTGCGCCCACGGGCTGGGTATCTCCTGCCCCAGGGGTGGCAGCAGCGCCTGGCACCAACCGTGCTGGATCTCAGC
>NW_009189554.1:6006-9587 GCF_000690835.1 Fulmarus glacialis
GGGCTCAGAGCAGCCGGCTGGACCCAGTATCTTTGGTGTGCGGAAGCCTCAGCCCCATCCTGGTGCATCCCTCAGCCAGGGGTGAGACTGGGTCACCCCGGGGGGATCTTGCCAGCGGGGGGGTGCTGGGCACCTGGTAACCACAGCCCCAGCTCTGGGGAGAGTGTCCCCAGGGCTGGGGAGAGCATCTGGGAGGGCAGCAAAGCTGTGCTGGGGGTACCATGCCACAGAGAGAAGGATGGACCTCATGGTGGAGGAGGTCACCCTGGGGTGGCCCTGGTCTTCTCATTTCCCCTGGATCCTGCCTGGTCCTGAACCCCACAGGAGCTGCCAATCTGTAGCATTACCTCCTGCAGCCAGGCCTCAGGGAAGGGGCATGTACCAGGGCATGATGGCAGGGCAGTGCCCATGTCTGGAGGGGATAACAGCCCTAACCCCCAAGCTAGCAGGGGGCTTCCCTGCTGCCCCGGGCACAGCCCCAGGGCAGGGGGGACCAGCCATGCACAGTACGGGCAGCGGCGGGGGGCACCCATACCTCCTCCGACTGGCTAATTTACTGTGCCGCTGTGCACCGCGCTAGCCAATAACTTTGAAATGATGCGGAGATTTGCAGCCAAACCCTCTCATAAAGAGATTTAGGAGGGTGACGAAGATAATTAAACATCCTTCCCCAAGCATTGACTTGCAGCTGAAAGGGGGAAAAATAACTACATTTTTCACAGTCCTTTTAAATCATCCTGATACCCGGCTGGGGCACTCTGCAAACAAGCCCTGGCCTGGCAGCCGTGGGGCTGCAGGCACCACAGCCCTGTCTGCCAGGCTGGGAAAAGCACAGGGGAGCAGAGCTGGGGGTTTGGGCAACCGGGGGCTGGCGCAGGGTCCCAGCAGGCAGCACGGGGAGGGAGGGATGCTCCAGGGCAAACAAGGCAGGGGCGATACAAGGCTGGCTGCCACCCGAGCAGCTCTGAGCAAAAGGGTTAAGCTAAAACGAGCAGCATGAAGTGGTGGGAGAGCCGGGGAAGGGGGAACACGGGCCGCAGCACAGGGACGGTGGCAGGAGGCAAGTGGGGAGCAGGATGCAACAAGGAGGCTTAGGGAGATGGGAGTCAGGGGTTTAAGGAGAGGTCTGTGAGGAGCATCAAGATACACGCCGAAGGGGTTGCAGTGTGCACGCATGTGTCTGCACACATATAGAGCACGTTTGCACCGCTCTGTGTGTGCATGCACATGTATGTGCATGGGTGTCTGGGTGCTCAGCGCCTGTGGGCTGCCTCGGGCCCCCCCGGCTGGTGCACTGCTGAGCTGTGGGGTGCGTGTCTTGCCAGCTGCATGTGCTGCCACGTGTGTGCTGGTGAGCTGGGCACGTGTGGGTGGCTGACACGCATGTCCAGACATGTCATTGCTATATGGTCTCTGTCAGCGATAGCTTCTGTGCCACCATTTGGGTGGAGGAGTCGCAGGTGCCTGCTGAATGTCCATGCATCTAGCAGGACCCTGTGGGCATGTCACTGCTCCACAGCTGCGTCCACGCGGGCGCTTGCCCCACGTGACTCTGCGTGACACGTGCAGTGTGCTGCCATTTCTGTGCTGTGTGTCACGCAGATGCGTGTCACTGCGCAGTGTCCTGTGTAGTTGTGTTACATGGATGCGCATGTATGGGATGCTTGTAGCTGGAGGAGCATCCTGGGGCAGGACCCTGCCCTGGCATGACCCCAGTTGTAGGAGGACACTGAGGAGTGGCAGAGAGGTACCCAGGTACTCAGGAGATATATGGAGTCACATCACCTAAGGGAGCTTCTGACCCATCTGCAACGGGGCAGACCTGCTGTGGGACCTGCCTCCCTAGTCTCTGCACCCCTGGGAGCACACCGCATGCATTGCCCTCTGCTGGGTTTCTTGAGGGCAGAGCTGAGGCCAAAACTCATGGTGTGGGTGAGCAGGGAACCCCCACCCCTCCATGCCCCTGTTTGCTGTGCTAGCCCCTGGGAACGTGCCTGGCAGCCTTCTCCCCACCCACCTGTGTTTTGCCATGGTTGCCACTTGATTTTGCCAGTGAGGATGCCCTGAACCTCCTGCCTGCCTTTGCCTGAGAGTGATGGTGCTGCCCTCTACCCATCTCCCTGGGAAATGGTGCCAGAGATGAGACCGTGGCCCTGCACTGGGGACTGGGAAGGGACCCAGCAGGGCTGGATACCCTGGCTGTGCTGGGTCCCAGCCTTCAAGAGGCTGTGGGGGGAACATGCCTCCCTTGCACTTCTCCCTGGCACCAGAAGCTCCCAAAGTGGCAGGAAAAGCTCCGCACTGAAGTGTACAGGAGCTGCTGGTCCCCAGTGCAGGGTGCTAATGCTGTCCCTGCCCTGTCCCCATCTCTGGGAGGGCTCCGGGTGGCCAAGGAGGCCACTGTGGATGGGCTCGGCTTTTCAGACCCTGCCAGGAGTAGGAAGGATGCAACGGCACCACAGGGTAGGAGCAAGGAGGAAGAGAGGAGTTTCTGAGGCTTCATCCCATCCTCTGCTTAATGGCAAAATTTAGTGGGGGGTCCCCTCTCTGGGCTTGCTGGCACTGAGAGGATCATGCCCCCAGCATGTCCACTGTCCTGGGTCCCTTTAACAGGGTCCAGTAATACCGAGTGTGCCAAGAGCCTGAAACCAAGCTGCAAATCACCCCAAATCCTCAGCTTTGAGCTGGCAAGACTGGGCTGTTCCCGGGGTGTCACAAAACAGCTCAGAGCAGCGGGGGACACCAAGCACAGTGGGGGCGAATCCACCACCGATGCCACCCTGGGAGGGCATGTGGGACAGCAGCCAGCACCCGCCAGGCACTGGGGTGGGGGACCCAGGTCAGAAACAGCCCCAGCCATCACCTCCACCTCCCTGGGCGAGCTGGTGGCATCGGCGAAAAAAAGCTCTGGTGAGAAAAACGTCCCCGCCCTTCCCCCCCACCTCCCGGGGGGAGCTGGTGGCATCGGCGTCGAGCCGGGGGACACATCGCCTCTGAGGCTGGTGGCCGCAGGGGAGCTGCGGCTGTCCCCTCCGGAGGCATGGCCCTGCTCCTCTCTCTGTCCCTCGCCCTGGCCTCTCCCTGGTGCTGGCCATGTTCCTGTCGCTGTCGCTGTGGTCCGTGGAGCACGCGTGACACCCAGTGGGCGAGCATCAGATTGCACACGCTGGGCAAACGGCACAGCCCGCAGCGGGGTCCCCGGGCACGGTGGCCCTGGCCCGGGGATGTCACCGATGTGACATTGCCCTCCTGCGGGGGGTGGCGTGGCACTGCCCGAGGGAGTTGCAGCTGGGTTTTAACTTGGTTGGGTTGGATGGGCACACGGCTGGGGTGTCCCTGCAACCCTGGGGCTCTGGGCTCTCACTGGGGCTCTGGGGTCTCACCAAGACCCTGGGGGTCCCTGCAGCTCTGGGGCTTTGGGGGTCTCATCGGGGCCCCGGGGCTCACTGCAGCGCCAGGGGCTCTGGTGTCACTGGGACTCTGGGGTCTCCCTGGAGCCCCAGGGGTCCCAGCAGCCCCAGGGCTCTGGGGTCTCACTCGCTCCCCTGGGGGTCCTTGCAGCCCCGGGATTCTGGGGTAGT
>NW_009189555.1:0-6180 GCF_000690835.1 Fulmarus glacialis
CCAACCTTAATGATTCTATGATTCATATTTTTGATATCCTTACTCCAATAGAACTCATTGTCCTTGACCCAGAGGTAACTGGTAGGCTTTTATGACATGTCCTATATAAAAGGTCTAGCCAGAGGATCCAATGGTCTTTTCCAGCTCTAGAAATCTATCAGTCTTCTTTTCTGTTGAAACCTGTAGCTACATATGTACCAGGAAGTTGTTTCATATCACCTCTTGTATACACATGAGCAAATGCTCTGTTTTCCTCTATTCTGTAACCCCACCATCTCTGAAGTTTCATCATACCACACGCATTGATACTTGCCTTCTGCTTGGACACCACCTCTTACCTTAGTAAACACAAGTTCAGGAAAGAACAAAATAGTCTGGTTTTGGTCTAGAAATACTGTTAGTAAAAATAATTTACAACAGTTTGTCTAAGAAAAAAATAGTAAAATAGAAGGGATCTCAGGCAATAACAGATTTTTTTTTTTCTTCTATTCATAGATGTATATCCTCTTAATTTATACTCAGGAATATCGTTACGTACATAGTCCTATTCAAGTTCATCTTTATTGCAAAGCCACCCGTAAGAGTCAAAACTTTATGTTTTCAGTCTTCCCTACATTACATATTGTTTGAACTTCGAAGTACGACCATTCCCTACAAATACCTATTAGCACGTGGCTTTTATAACGCTAATGTGCAAACCCTGTATGTAGCAACAGAGTACCAAAACAGAACTCAGGTCTGAAATGAAGTCCTAATTCATGTTAGGATCTGCTAACCCTTTCTGCTCACCTTGAATATGAAAATAACTTGCAGTACATCTACACAAAAATGTTGCCTGAAGTGGCATCTTTCTACCTTTGAAATATGTAGAATGAGTAAAACCAGAAATTTCCTTTGTTATTTGCCAAACAATTCTAAGCTCGAACAAAGCCCTCGACAGAATCTGCAGTGTTTGTTCTATTTTTGGTAAATAAATACTGTTTGCCATCACAACACAGAGACAGAATAATGAGTGATGAGTTTGTTCATCAACTATTAAAACATGCAATAATGATTAAAGCATCTGATCATGAAAAAGTTTTTACTTACCCATAGGAACATTGGCTTTTCTTTCCTCCTCACAACAACAACAACCACCAGGCTCATGAACAATTTAGTTTTGGCAGCTTCATGTGTTAGCTCCAAAAAGGAGAGCTCCATTAAACAAACTTAAATGTGCATTACAGGTATAACAGAGGATCCTAAAACCTTTTATCAGACACCCTGCTTCATGGAATTTTTTTTTAAATAAATATTGAACAACAACAGATATCTTTGAACTTCTCTAGTTAATAGACCTTAGAGACCTCCTACAGTGCGGCAATAAATATGCCTCAAGAAACCAGCGTATCACTTCATACCATTTAATAATGCTACAATTGCCTTTGTTATGCAGACTGTATAGAAGGGTGAATGCTATCCGAGAGCAAAACTATGCATTAATAGTGCCTTTCTTTCTTGTGTTAGTAAGCATAGCATCCCTGCTTCAATTATATTCTCTTCCACCTGTAGGTCTTTCCAGTAGACAGCTGAGTCTACTTAAAGCATCAAGTTCAGAATAGTTTGGCATCCAGTTTCCCAACTCAAGTTATTAAAACAAGAACTGCTGTGATTCATGAACCATGGCTGAATGGCTGACTATTCCTTTCACTTAAGTTCAAGATTTTTATTCATGTATCTGTATCTCTTTGAAATAAAAACCTCACAAAGACACCAACATGCTGAGATTCAATGTCCCATCTTATCAGTGCCTAATACAGGCAATGAAGAATCTGACATTCACAAACCCCCATGCTAAATCTGTCTTTTCTGAAGATTTCATTTGCACAAATAAGCTTTGTAGGTCGCTGCTAACTTCTCAATGGGTTATTTTACTCCTGATTTTGCATCTGGGCACAGAAAAGCAAGAAGGACATTTTACTTTTCCATTATTTTCTTACGTTAGAAATACCAAGATAAATAAAAATATATGCGTATTTATGAATATACACATTCACAAGAACTCAGGAACACTCTATTTCATGTAAATGTACCAGTTCTGATCATATCTTGTTACGAAACTGTACTGTTTTGAGGAATTAACTTTACTTCTGCTTCCCTTCTACTCTTAGAAACCTGAAAAGCGGTATGAATAGCTTGACAGCTTGTCTCTGAAATAGAGGTAGTTTCTCAGGCATTGATGATGATTCTTGTTTGTTTAAGAGACATACAAATTTTCCCACTGTGATCAAATCATAGAAAATAATCCTCTTCTTTTTAACCTCTTCCAATAGTAAACTTCAGAAGTGATTCAGTGTAAAAACAAGTTAACCTCCACATTACTTTGTAGTCAATTGAGAACTCATTTACATTAAGTAGACATTGTGTTACATAAAACACACATCCTTAACATGTGCCTGGGAGCAAGCAGCATCTGAAGCCCAGTCATGACTCTGTCTTAATTTCCTTTATTAATTTTTCTTCCCACATAATCTTTAATAATTGCACTCACTTCCTCTAGCATAGGAATGGGGAATACAAAGAACAACATCCCAAGCTATGGGGAAAGCAAAATTTCCCAAAAGTTACGTTCTGTCTGACACAGGGGAAAAAAAATTGTCCTGACTCTGTATCTCTGGTGATCAGTTTAATAGTGTAGGTGTGAACAAGGCTTATTAATTAGGCATCTCAGAAAATGTTTGCATGACTATGAGACGCACCTAATACCACATCACCAGTAGCAGTCAGTCTCTAACCTCCAGCACAAAGCTGTAGTTTGACATGCACTTCAAGTTAACAGCGATGCCAAAAAAGATGTTTTCTCTGCTTGCCACCCTCAACTAGCAATTCCCCTATGCCCACATCGCTCCCTCCAGCGTGGTGCCATGACTACAGTCAACCAAACCAGGGTCAATTGATCCAGCAGTTGCTTGGTTATTTTTGACCACAGAATTTTCTGACTAGCTGAGGCCCCGAAACATAGAGTTAAGACAGTTAAAAGTACAGTAGGAATAAACAGGTGACACCACATCTTTTCGTAAGTCCGTTACAAATATGAACACATTAGACACAAAATTCATTTCAGAAGCTTACTTTTCTATCTGTAGGTATATGCTCTCCTGGATACAATTCTGCCCATAAAAGAGTTTGTGGTCTCTACTGACTGCTTTTTTTCCCTCTCCGTCTAAATCCATTTAATACAGCCTCAGTCTTGTTCTGAAACTGTTCATAAATCTGTTTTAATGTGTTGCATTTATATTTTTAGATATTGCCCTGAAGAATACCAAATCATTTAAGGAAACAATTCATCACATAAGCCTTAAGCACAAAGTAAAGGAAAATAAATATTTCCCATGTTATCTGCCTGCAAACTAAGGAACACAAAGGTGAAGTCTAAACAGCAGCTGTGAAAACAGTTGCACCTGGTGAACAACAGGTGAAAGAAGAAAAAGATACAGAAAAAGAAATATTGTGGTCTATTGCAAAAAAAGCACATAATTGTCACATCAGAAAGGAGAAAATAGATCTTGTATAAAGACTTGAATCAACAAATCAAGGAAGGTGTCAGTGCTGGGGATGCTTTGTGATTTAACTTTGATCAGAGTTAACATGAATGGAAGTTATAGGCATAAATATCTATGAATCAAGATGAAAAATATTCCTTTTTAATTTTTTCTTTGCCCATTTACAGGCTCAGAGAAGGTAAAGTGTTTCAAAAGAAAAGGTATAGCTTTGATAACAAGATCAAATTGCTTTCCATGTCACAGCTGTCCTTAAAGAGCAAAGACAAAAGTGACAACTTCTTATTCTCATCTGGAGGAAAAACTCTTGTTAAAATGTGACTAATGAAAATACAGAAAGACTTATACTACCATGCACACTGCCACACTTACAGCAGGAAAATCGCATTACTTCCCTCTTTCAGCTAAAATGCCTGACAGGTTGTTGCCAACAATGCGTATTTTACAGGCTGCCTTATTTTCCTCCAAACAATGTCCCTTAGAGGGAATATTCACAGAAAATAAGACTAACCCCTGGATTTCAATATTTCAGGTAACAGAATGGTTACCAATTTTTCTTGGCAACCAGTTCTGTCAGCTCTTGACCTGTTTAGTTCCCAGCTCCTCCCTCATCGCTTCCTTTTCCACATTACCTGCAGTGAACTCCACCCCACACTTAATCCCAGTTTTCTTACCTTCAACATTTCCTCTCTTATCATCAGCACTTCATAATCCTCCCCATTTTCTAATAAGAACATAGCCTATCCTCCAGTAAATCCTAACCTTTCTTTATCCTCCTCACTCCTCTCTCGATCAGGTCCTCACTTTCCCCACTCCTACTTTCCCCACTCCTACTTCCTCCACTCCTACTTCCTCCACTCCAGAAAGGAGAGAGATTCCAAAAGCTGGCACATTTATAAAGACACAAGTCTGCCAGGGTAACAGTCTGCCAAGTCCGCAGATTTATAAAGACAATTTCATTTAACTAAGTGTTCCCTCCCACTATTTACTCATTTTACTTTGCACAACACAAGTTTCACAATGCTTATTTTGGGATAATTTCTTCAAAATATATTCCAAACACTTAAAATACGATCATTTTGGGTTAGAGTAACTAAGACAAAACTGGTGGGTTTTACTTCTATCAACTACAACGTGCCAAAAAAAAAAAATTGCAGGAGACTTCTCATGCAAATGCAAACTTCTGATTTTTGGAGCAGTCAAAACTAACCTCATTTTCTTTGATACACTCCAAAAAGTTATCCAGTGAAGAATCTTGTAGGAGTCATTTTTAGGAGACAACACGAGTTCTGCTACAGTGCTGCCTGTTTTACAGGATCAGACATAACAGGGTGAGTATGTGGGAGTAACTTAAAACATGCATATGAATAAAAAACAATTAAGCAAGAAAATTGAAGCCCTTCTTTTCGTCCAAGATATATCTGTCTTAGTAACAGAAATAGACTTTGGCGAACAATCTTTCATTAGCCTTGGATTGATTAAAACTCCCCATCCCATTGCACATGTTCAAGATCCTGAAGCAGGCTGGTACTGAACATTTTAACTCCCTTCCCCAGGTTTTCTTTGGTATCAAACATTGCATTTTTTAAGTGTCGTGCAATGAATTACTCCAGCTACTACTAACTACTACTTCTCAAGTACCAATATTCCTCTGACTACCAATCAGCTCCAAATCATAACAGCTATCCAGACTGTTTATGTAACTATAAATCCTAGACAATTATCTGACACTAATATTCTCCAAACTCAAGAAAGCTTCTTAAAGCCCAAAAATGCAAAATGTTTGTTTCTTTAGCAAGAATTCAAATACGAAAATACACATTCCTGCCCTGAATTTAAAGTGTATTAATTTCAGAAAGGTTTGTGTTGTTTGGGGAGTTGTGTGTGGTTTTTTAATGAAAACATCTATTGAGTGAGTTATGAAAATTTAAATAGAAAGATATTAAGCTATTCATCAGGCCTATGTTATTTCAACGAATTTTATTAGTTTTACTGAATGAATGCTATGAATACAGAAAATGATCTCTGAGGCAACAAAATGTGTTTTAACATCTCATTCCTTTCCTGAATGATGTATTTTTGCCTATTCCTCTGTTAAAAGGTGAATTAACCTAGATAAGCATTCCCAAACCTAATTTCCATATATCAGTCAGTAATATAGCATGCAAAATGTGATCCTGAGTCTTTAATGGGCTAGCATGCGCTTGACTCTAAATCAGAAAACACTCTTGTTCTAAATGGCAAGCTTTTGGGGTCCGCAGCTAGTTTTCCAGCCACTGTGTCCTGCTTTCGGCTGGGATAGGGTTAAATTTCTTCCTAGTACTGTGTTTTGGATGTAGTATGAGAATAATGTTGATAACACACTGATGGTTTAGTTGTTGCTAAGTAATGTTTATGCTAGTCAAGGACTTTTCATCTTCCTGTGCCCTGCCAGGTGTGCGGGGGGCTGGGAGGGAGCGTGGCTGGGACAGCTGGCCCAGCCGGCCAATGGGCTACTCCATACCATATGACATCATGTTCAGCATATAAGGCTGGGCGGAAGAAGGAGGGGGGGACGTTCGGAGTGATGGTGTTTGTCTTCCCAAGTCACCGTTACATGATGGAGCCCTGCTTTCCTGGAGATGGCTGAACACCTGCCTGC
>NW_009189555.1:6281-14275 GCF_000690835.1 Fulmarus glacialis
CGGATTCCCGCCCCCATCCCACCGGGGGTGGGGGGGTGAGCGAGCGGCTGCGTGGTGCTCAGTGGCCGGCTGGGGTTAAACCACGACACACTGCCACGTCCTTAACCCAGGGTTCACCTAGCATTGCCTCCAGCAACACACTGGCAAGACAAGAAGGACTGCAAATATAATGTCCGAACAAGTGACCCAACAGCATTTCCATTTCTCACCCCATTACCTTCTTTTTATCAATCAAAGGGATCAAAGGCCTGGAAGAAGCACCCTACCCTGAATTGCTATAGCCTAGGGGAAGAAATACTGTACTTATCTTGAGTTTATTCGCACATAAGCAAAATGCAAATAGGCAGCTTATAGGAAAGCATTGCAGAACTCTCACCACAAGACCATTCTTGGTCACACACTCAGAGGGACCTACACAGCAGGAAATGATGTGCACAAGAAAGGACAGGAGCTAAATTAGTCACTCTACAAACAAGACCAGGGAAATTTTCAATTTTTATTTTCATAAAAACCAAGTGAGTGCAAACTACGTGTGAATCATCTGACCTACATGGTGAAAAACCCAAGACACTGTCTAATTTGTATTCACTAGTCATAAATCTCAACTTCAGTGAATTAGCCCTCCATTAACTGTCTCCCTTAGAGAAGTCACCTAGTGATTTCTGTTTTCCTATTGTATGTATTATTTACATATGCTAACCTGAGAAGATATACCACAGCTGCAAAAATACTGCCAGTGCTAAAGGCATCTCCAAAGATAAAAGATGTGACAGTAATCTTCCAGCGCATAGAAGGAACTAAATTAAAATAATTTACCTTTTTTTCTTAAGAAGTACTTTCTGTTACCAATACTGGATAGAAAGATTTTTCCACTTAAGCATATTACTCATTGCATAAAGACCCCTCTTTTATTTAAAATTCAAGTGTAGTAATTGAAATACAGACATTAGATCAGCCACACTAGGTCACATAACCCTATAATCTGTCTCCACCAGTGATAACTCTCAGGTTCCCCTGACCTGTGTCCCTTCTACAATGAGAAAGAGATCCCAGTATGCAAGCGCACAGAGTACATCAGGTTGTACCACCTCTTCTGATTCCTTCAGAAACACTTGTTAGGGTCCTGGTTGCCTCCTCCCCACCCCCCTTACATTTCTACCTTCCCATCTGCCATTGTAGCATGTCACAGGAACTCCCTGTCAACCACCTGCTCTCTCTAGCACACCTGGTCCATACAGTAGGATGGGGAAATATAAGAGGGTGTGTGTGTACACATAGGGATGATCCCAGTTCCTGTGAGTTTACGATTTCTTCCCACCCCAGCATGTCTGTAGGCAGAGCATTACTGGGCAGAGCCCACTGGCACAACAAATGAGTTGGGAGTGCAATGGGAGGTGTCAAAGGAGTTCTGTTCAGTATTCCCTGCAGCTCCGTGTCCTTGCATTTCAACTTTGGACTCTCATCTCTTCCCAGTATCAAAAGGCTTTGACCATCTGACATATGAGGGTGGTCATAGGGAGTAATGAAGAAAGAGCCAGACTCCTCTTAGTGGTGCCCAGTGAATAGACAAGAAGGTGCAAACAGAAACACAAGAAAACCAAGAAAAAGCTTTGTTTTTTTTTAAACTGTAAGGCTAGACAAACACCTGGACAGGTTGCCAAGAGAGGCAGACCTCTCAGAGATATTCAAAACCCAACGACACATGTCCCTGGGTAAATCCTAGCTGCCCCTGTTTTGAGCAGAGGTGTTGGACTAGACAATCTCCAGAGGTGCCTTCCAACATCGGTGATTCTGTTCCTCTCCTACTACTGATTAACAAATTTTTGAGTCTCAATAAATAGCTAAGTATTCCAGAAAAATATGAAAACAGAAAAATAAACATAACACATTACAGAGGACACCTACGTAGTCTAAAAGTCCAGTTCCCTGTAAATTAGTTCAGACAATACTTACAGCAAGTACTCCTATATTAGAACTTCAGAAGAAAATACCAGATATCTAACTTGTACTGGTTTTGGCTGGGAGAGAGTTAAAAATTTCTTCATGGTAGCTTGTATGATGCTATGTTTTGGATGTGTGACCAAAACACTGTTGATGGGAGGGAGGGACGTTTTAGCTATTGCTGAGCAGTGCTTGCAACAGTGTCAAGGCATCTTCTGCGCTCCTCAAACCACCCCACCAGCGAGCAGGCTGGGGGTGCACAAGAAGTTGGGACACAGCTGGGACAGCTGACCCCATCTGACCAAAGGGTATCCCTGACCATATGATGTTGTGCTCAGCAATAACACCTGGGGGAAAGAAGGAGGAAGGGGGGATATTTGCAGTTACGGCGTCTGTCCTCCCAAGTAACCGTTACATGTGATGGAGCACTACTTTCCTGGAGACGGCTGAACACCTGCCTGCCGATGGGAAGCAGTGAATGAATTTCTTATTGTGCTTTGCTTGCATGTGCAGGTTTTGCTTTACCTGTTAAACTGTCATTATCTCAACCCACAAGTTTTCGCACTTTTACCTTTCTGATTCTCCTCCCCATCCCGCTGGAGGGAGCAAGCGAGCAGCTGCGCGGTGATGAGCTGCCCATTGGGGTTAACCCACAACAGAACTAAAAAAACCCACAACAGAACTAAAAGAACTAATTCTGTCCTATTTTCACTACGTAACAACACAACCATCCACTACCATGATTACTCTGGGATTTAAAATTGCTCATAACTCACTCTATCTTCTACCTGTATTAACATAACTCTATTCAGTCAGAATAATTACACCAATGTTAGAATAACAGTTTACCCTTTTTTGGGCTATAATGATTATGTCCTTCGAGAAGTGCATAGAACATTATAGCATAAGTATTAAGTCACATCTAAACTAATTTCTGTTACTTACTTGATCTCAAGAATTAATTCAAAGTGTCTAACAACTGCAATCTGATTTTCACAAGCACTTAATGTGTTAAGAAATGTATATTACACTACAGACATTAATTTCCCACAGGGTATTTAGCTGAAAAGCTTCTAGTTGACTTCACCTAAAAATCACAGACAAAATGCTTAAATCCCAATTTGCCGTTTCCATTTTTTTTATGCTAATATTATATGAAAGGCACTTTCTCCATGCTAAATTAAGAATATAAGGCGCAAATTACTGCTTACCTACAATCAGCAGTTTATTCCTATTTAGACAGCACTGTTCAGCCTTATACTATCAAAGTAGTCCTGACAGTTCTTGCTGTAAGTGGCTTCTACAGTTTCTTTCCACAAAGGAGCAAAACGCCAAATTCATTGCAAAGGGGGAAATTCTGTTACGTTAGCACAAAGCTAGTTATAAATGAATGCTGTCAAGTCCACTTCACGTGAAGGGTGAACTGCTGCCTTACAGGGTTTGCTTGAACAGTTCAATAAGAATTTATGTTCCTAAATATTCTCCCTTGAGAATCTCAGCATAGCAAAGAGGAATTTGAATTAAGCAGAAATCCCATAATTCAGTGACAGAATAAAATGTAACATCTATTTTAACTATCAAAAAACTTTCGTGAACATCACAGGTACCACAGGTAATATATGTATAGCAAGTTAACAACAGGTTGCAGTTATTCAGAGAAAACATAACATTGTTAGTTCTAAAGAAGGTTGTGCAGAGGACATTGAAAGAGTGTGTGCATTTTGCTTACCTGGTTCATATTTTTGTAACAGTTTTGGTATATCTGAAAAAGGCTCTTTTGTTTGGGGGTTTTTTTTGGACCTGAACTGAAACCCTGAGCACCCAAATCCTCTCCATAACCTTTCATTCACTGCCTTTCCAGTGCAGGCTGTCAAGAGAGAAGCTTATCTGCTGTTAAGACATTAACTATTAATGTGTCTCCAGTCTGTAGATGAAGAGTGTATCCCATAGGGTTTTCTGAAGCCTCTACAAGAACAACCACCTTCAATTCCACTTTCAAGTTTACTGGTCACCCACTGTAACTCATAAATCATTCAACTCATGTATTTTCAATAGCATCTTCCACCTAATGTGATGGCCACAGATTGCATAAAAATCTCAGCTTCCAAATGGTCTCAGCATAGACTGTCAGAAGGTATGAAGCAGAAGGTCAAGTCCATACTCCAGGAGAAAAGAGCAGGAGAAAATAATGTTAAAGCAACCTGGAGCAAATATGAAAATCACTTCAATCCTCTCTAGACTAGCAGCCAACCTAATTTTACCCACACTCAGTGCTGCATCAGACACCAGCAAAATATCATAGTATTCAGCATAGAGAAGAGGAACATAAAAAACATTTTAGCCCTTATTCATGTACATTCAATGAAGTCCATGGCGGCACAGGATCCTGTTGTTTCTCTCATGATGTAGCAACTAGGTTAGAACTAGTGCTTGATAATAAGATTACTCAGGAAACATTAAAAATAAAGTCATATGTGAGAAGCACTGATCACACTTTCATGAGTTGCAGATTTGGATAGCACTTCATAAAGTACGATATCAAACACAAGGATAGATTTGAATACCATGGTTTGGATAATTGCTCCACCATTACAAGTACTATTTCTGAAGTACACTAGAAACCTGACTATTAATTGCTAAGTCACCCCAAATCACCTAGGTAACAAAACCTCGGTACAGTTACTCACAGAGAATATCCAGGACACCTAACTAAAATTTAGACACCAGCTGCTAATTAGATAATTATCACAAACAGACATTCCAAGCAGGGGCCATAACACATTTCCATTAAAGTGACCTATGTTTTGCCTTTCTGCTCCCTCCAGAGATACACTAGGAATCTCAAATACTTGCAGTTAATATGTCTTTTGCTAGCATCTCACTATTCCTGTGTCAATCGTTTACCTTTGTTACATCTTCCCAAAGTTTCAGACGGCCCTCTCTACACTAAAGTAGTCAATTATTAATTTGGCAAATTTAATTTTTAACTGACATGTTCAACCCCTCCCACTATCAAACTGAACCCTGCAGTAGCACATGAAATACTACCCTGTATTCCAACACTGTTCTTAATTTATATTGTAAATATACTTACTGAAATGTTACGTACTCAGAGCATCCCCACATAATAAGCATAGTACAAGCATGAGGAAAAGGGGATTTTGCCAAAGTGTCAGCATTTGATGGATAAGCAAAAAAACCTCAGTAATACAGTACCAGCATGCATCTTGAAAAATTATCTGAGTTCACTATTGTGTTGTTACTTGTAGGCAAGGCAAAAAAATAAAATGAAAACTGAGATAAGAAATTAAGAAAGTTTTTTGGTCATTGCAGTTACTCTAGTGCATGATAGGCATTGTGGGAGAAAACATGAATGCAACTCTTTGACAGTTTGACAAGTGGGCAATGAAGACCTGTATCACTGTCAAAGCTGAGGGAAAAAAGCTGGGATGACCTTAGGCCATGAAAGTCCTTTAACTGGCAACTATCAGTTTTATCTAATATATTGGAACCATGGGAAAGATGCAAAGAAAGAAATGGCACAGTCAAAGCAACAATCTGGAAAAATAAGTTGTGCAGCTCTAGTTGGACTGACACAAGTAGACAAGGCTGCCTTGCTCTTGGCAAAAGGAGAGAATGATGCAGCACTGAGGGGAAGCATAAAAATTTTTACCTGCAAGGATGAAAACTTGTAGCTGAATTTAAGAAACGAAAAACAGGCAACATTTAGAGAAGATTCAAGTATGAGAAACAGAAAAAAAAAAACCTGTGCGCAAGAGAGTGCCCAGGGAAACGCGGTCCTGCAGAACAGAAACAACAGTGGTAATGTTCACCCACTGAGACAGGAAAAAGCTGAAAAATGAGGTTTCTTTTAGTTATATAGCACATATGCTGATAGCCAGGTGTGGACAAGGGAGCAGTCACAAAGACAGACAATTATTTTCTTTGTAAGTAATTGCAAAGAGGCAGAAAGGCAGGTCTGTGAGAACCAAATGTAAGTAAGCAGTCTCGTTCTACTGCATCATATTTCTAGACAGAGTAAAAACACACGTGTGCATACAGCACAGTGCAGCTCACGTCTTGAAGTTGGGCAGAGAGGTCTAGGAGCTCCGACAATCCTCTGAACTTTTTTTAACTTGTAACATACGGCTGCTTTCATTCATATCATCTTTCATGACTGTCTGGTTTTAATAACTGACTGTAATTTGTTAGCATTTCACAATCTCTATCAACAATTTAAAAAAAAAAAAACATAATTTTTTTTTTTTTTAAACATTTCCTCTTTAGTACTGGTAAAGGTGATATTTAGGATAGTCATTAGCCACTACTATGAGATGTGATGGATAATTTTGTTGCTCTCACACACCTCAATTTCTACTGTTAATTCTAAGTACTATAGCACAGCAACTCTTTTTCCTGCTGTTCTGTCTCCTAATCCCCTTAAAGAACTTACTTACAGTGATTCGGCGGTCTGCTCCTATTTTTTTCAAATGTGGTTATTCTAATTCTCCCCTACATTTCAACTACCCAGGTCTATGTTCTTTTCATTGGTCTTGCAGGGCTGCACATTTCAGGTCATTCAGGTTTTTTACCACGCTGCTTTGCATTTTTCTTTTTTTCTTTTTGCATCTCTTACACATTGGAAAATAAGAACCACCTAGCTGGAGAACAGGGAGGTCAGCCATAGCCTCTGTCAATCTTCTGAGACATAGTCAGCTAATCTATACGTCTAAATATTTGAAGTTGTAACTGATGTTGGAACATTTGAATGACGAGAGTTTCTATAGCAGTACGAATCTCTTTAAATTGCATCAGTATCAACCATGTTCATTTGAAAAGGGTCTAATATACTACAAAGGCTAATCAACATTAAACTGTTCCAAAAACGCATCTTGAATTGCAGTTTCCACCTTTTGTTGTAACTCTGTAATACTAAAGGCTACAACCATTTTTAGTAAAATGGTGGCATCTTGTGGCAGAAATCGGTCACTGCAAGAATGACAGCACTGAAACTGTATTCTGCTGAAAAACACACATAATTAGTAATCTAAGCAGTTAATCTCAAGCATCTGTTTCAGTTCACTATTTATATTACCACGAAATTGGCACATTTGCAGAGTTATTTTAAAAGACTTTTTTCTTTCATTATGAGTAGCATTGCTCTTGTCCAGATTATAAATTACTTTTGGCATCTCACAAGTGAGTTAATGCCACTCATGGGGGAAGTGGTGACCATTCTTTGTAGGTTTGATATATATTCTCTGTATTTAGGAGATCCACCTATCCAAGCTTTTACCTACCACCTTCGAAAAGACCACTGCCAATCATGCAAGAATACTCTGCTGAGCAAGTTGTTTAGGAGGAAGAACAGTTTCTCAGATGCTAATCTTTTTTCCTTATTATTATTATTTCCTGTGAAAATCTAGCATCCCCTCAGTTCTTCTGGCTCCTCACCCCCACCAGCCCCTCAGCAGAAGCAGCCCACGCTGCCTGCCAACAAGAAAAAGGAAGCAAACAGGGTCTTGGATGACTTTCTTCTCTTTGCGAGGGAAGGGTATGTTTCACGCTACAAAGCTGCTTCAGCGTAACATCACATCTGGATGATGCCAGAAAACTGGCATCCGCAGCTCCTACCGCTTGCAGAGCAGAACTGAACAGCAATGCTGCCCTCGTCCGAGAGGCCTTGGCAATCCCCCATGAACTTGGCATCCCTTAAATACCTGTGGTTAATATTCTTCCAAAATTGAACAAAATGAATACAGACAGCCACAGAAGAGCGACTAATGATTTTCTAGGCACACAAGAAAGTTAGGTTAAGGTTTTTAATAGTATTTGGTTTAGCAACTCCAATTCTTTACCTAGTATTTATTCTTCCTTAGGATCATTCACTGGTAACAATCTGCTACTGTGGTGTTAAACATTTTGCGAAGTATTTTGCAGGGGCCTATTTACTGTTATGTGTTATTACAAACAATCAATTTCTTCAATTTTTAATTCCTTTTCCTTGCAGAGAACTCACTTATTCCTTTGCCTTCTGGTTGTTTGGGGGGGGG
>NW_009189556.1:0-15073 GCF_000690835.1 Fulmarus glacialis
TTTATATAATACGATACAATAAAATTATAGAAGTATAAATATATGTATATATTTACAAATAGTAACATAATATTTACAAACAGTAAAATGAGTTTAACTTGTACCAGCTGGCCTATCAGATGGCAAAACATAATGCTCAATATAATCCACTTAAGCGTCTTGTATTCATGATCTGGTCATATTAATCACATTTTGATATGATACATTTACCAAGTAATCTAATCCAAATCTTTGTTTTACTGTGTTATTATGGGGAATGCATATATTAATGAGGTTTTGTCCATTCACTTGTTTCTATTGAAACGGCTGTTAACACTTCAAAAGCAGTGGTGGACAGTGATACAGGGATTACCATGATTTGAGTAGATCCAAGTGAAATATCAGCAATAATGACATACTTAAAAATTCTAGGCCTTTTTCTTAATTTAACTCTATTTCTTAGTGGATTAAAATTGCTATTAGTTTGTCCAGCAGTTTGCATTTCGACAAAGGAATATGTGTCTATTCCTCAGGTACATTGGTTCACAGGCCTGTGCACTAACGCAAGCACAGTCATGGACAGCCCGTTCTGTCACAATTGATACCAGATCATTATCTTCTGGCAAAGGGCAGGAGACATAACTGGAGGATGCAACATCTTAAACTGCCCAAGCATGATTTAGGAGATGATATCTTTCAGCTTTATATAACTTTTACCATTATTTACTATTTCTGAAGACCAAATGTTCTACAACAATAAGGTGCTATTGTTCTCACTCCCTAATTGACTGAAAGTTAAAGTCAAGAAGGAGGGAAAAAAGAGATTTAAAGATGGGTGTGTGAATATTTTTAGCACAAACCTTTACAGAAACATGCTTTTCAAAAATCTTTAATTTGAAAGAAAGAATGCATTTGATAGAAGTCCTCTTCAATAAGATAATTTAGTACCAGATAAAACGTGAGTAAACCACCATCACCCTGAAGATCTAGTTGTTTTGTTGTGAAAAGAGCAAACTTTTCTTCTTGCAAAAACACCTGCTTCAAAACCTTAAATCAGAAAGAAGACAGTCAAAAACCTTGCATTTCCTCCATTCCTCCTAGTGGAGAGTACTTTTTTCCATTGGTTTCAGTAAGAATATTAGATGTGATGTCTGATTTTCAGTCTTCAGGATTTCACATTTTAGTTCTGGAAGTCCGAATGAAATATCCATTATCTCCATCCCTGGTGTTGGACTTTGTCAAACCCATGCTGGCTGACGCAGAGTTATTAAGCTGTTGTGGCTCAAACCTTTCTCCTACACACAGTACTTAGATTTATAAAGCAGGTCCTTAAAAGGGAAAAGCAAAGACTAGTTGATGGAACTACTCTGATTTTTGCATAGTATTTTGTGTCTAGGAATAACCTTACTCTCTGACTTGCCTGCAAGACTTGCCTATGGAAGAGAGTTTTTCTTTGAATTTGTGCTGACTTCTACTTCATTTTGTTAGGGACTGCAGGAAGCATGGACTTTTGTGGATCCAGATAGAGGGCTCTATCTGCAAGGTGTAACCCCATGTACAAGAACAGAATCTGAGTGCAAAGTCCTGTTATGTATTTAGCAAGCATCTAGGGTGTCTGCTGCCCAGTGTCTTCTATGTCAGAGCAGAATTTGATTATAAAATGTTCTCTTTGCAAATAATATGATTATCTAAAGTGTTAGTAACAGCTTCTTCGGTCCCTTTGGAAAAAAGGAAAGCTAAAAAGGGTCTTTTTCTCTGTAGCAAAATTGTTGGCACATAACTACTGTCGAAGCAAAACATGGTGTGAAGTCATGCATCTTGTCATAATAAATCACCCCTTGCATAGCTGCAGTTTTGTATTTGGCTGGACTGAGGTCAAAGCACATGGCTGAGTGAGAGGGAAGAAGGGGCATGATGAGCAGTAAAAATAGCTGCAAGACACATCAACGTCCTTACTGTCTGCAGCAAGGGAGCTTTGACCTGCAAACAAACACCTCTGAGTGTTCACTGGCCTTCATAGGATCCCGTGTGCCATTTTGGGTTCATAAGATGTCTGCAGGCTCCAGTCTTTCTTCCTCCTGATGCATACTTCAACATTTCCACTGCTATCAGGAGAGGATAAGCTCCAGTGGAGTCAGAACAGCAATTTTACATAAAGTAGGGTTTTTCCCCCTTCAGCTGCATATTTTCGGCTGCTGTCTCCTAGTATGGCACAAAGCTGCCAATCAAAAGGGTATTGTCTCTAATGAGCACCTGGACAGATCCTAAAAATGAAAAGTACTGATAGTTCTTTTCACAGCAGGACATGTTAGACAAAAAAATCTAACCTTTTATCAATTGTATGTCATTTTGTTATTCCAGGTCTGGCCCAATCCAAATTCCTTTTTCAATTAATCGGCTTCTATAGAATGAAACTATTAAGAGTGGCAACACCAGATGTTCTGCTAGACGTTAATAAGTCTTAACATGGAACAGATCTAAATTTCCTAGGATATACATATAGCTATTAAAAAAGATGGCTGTCAGGTGAAGTAATAACTTCCCTGAAAAAGACTTTTTTGGTTTAAAAATGTTTGTTCTTATCAGTGATGACATAATTTATGAAAGTCAAACTTACAAAAAGATCAAAGTTTCCATGTTGTAATTAGAATTATTTTTCCGGCTCTGATTCCCTCTTGTCTACATTTTTGTGCTATTATTTAACTGGTTTTCATAGGGGAAGGTTATGTAAAGTTTTAAATACTGTAAGAATTTAATGTTTTATCTCCTTTTCCTTGAACCTTTCAATCTACTTATAAAAATAATATGAACTATGCTACTTTCTTTACACCTATGGTAATATTCTGTCTGAGCTGTCATATCTGCCAGGCTTGCCAACCGTGTACAGATAACTTGGATACTCAAGGATGACTCCAGTGGCACTATGTTTAGGCAACTGAATGCAGCCGTAGGATTATTCATGAGTGTAATCAAACCAACATTAAGCAGAAACCTACATCCAGAAATGCCTGGAAAACAAGCGGTGCCAAATCAAAACTATACGGAAGATTTGACACTTTCTTGATGATGGAGTATGTTTCATGCCGCATCTGAACAAAAGTTGTTCCCAAGTACTCGGAAAACAGCGACAGCTTTGTTTTGAGTAACTGGAAAAGAAAATCATAGTCTATATGTCACTGTAGAGAAAGAGAAGCAGAGAATTAGGAAATTTGTGCTTGTCACTAGACAAAGAAAAGAAATAGAAAAAGCTAACACCAAGACAAAGAAGTCATTTGTTCCTGAGGTCAAACATTTGCAGGCAACTGATGGGGTTACTGTGAGGATTTGTAAAACCACTGTCTGTGTGCTGGTCCTTAAAAACATCAGCAGAACAGCAAGTGAACAACAGGAAAAATAGCTCATATTAAGAAGCAGTTGAAAACTTACTTAAACAATTGAAATTGGTAAAAGTTGCAAGAGGAAACAATGCACTGGAAGACTGAAAAAAAAAAAAAAAGGGAAAGGTAGTGCTTCATAAAAACATACTTTCCAGGCTTTTCTAACAGTGCCCATCAGCAATTGGGAAGGTCACCAATCTTTGTGCTCAATGTTCTAAAAATCCCAGTGCCTAAAAAATGCATGTTTTGTAATGCAAAAGCTATCACACCATCAAACTAATTAATAACCTAATTAATCACACACTGCTAAATGAGCTGAAGTCTCAAATAGGATCATTACTTGCAGAAGAGCACACAGGTTTCAGGACTGCATGAAGCACAAGTGACAGAGCTGAAAACTGAAGTAGTAAGTGAAAAGCATATAAAACAGTAAACAGCCTATAAAGACTTTGGGTTTACACAATGACTCATGTACATGGCCAAGGCATCGTCTTGCCTAGCTGAAATTGAACTGAAGCCTTATGGACAATTTCACCTACTTGAAGTTCTGCCACAGACAAAAGATATCTATTTATGAGTCTGAACATGTTTTGTGATAGACAAAACAGGACCTGGCTAGGTTTTCATCTGGTTTAGTTTCTTTTTTAGCAGGAGCTGGCACTGTTTGCAGGTTGCCTCTTGCTCTCTTCCCGCTGATTGCAGTCACATCTTTCCAGAGAATGTCTCCAGGCAATCCTCTCTACAGACTTCTCAGCCACTCCAGCCAGCAACCTTACCAGCCACGACTTTAAATGAGGAACTATGCTGAGAGTCTCCTGCACAGCTTTGCATAAAGAGGCTTTAACTTCTTTCTTAAGACTGCACATCAAAGACAGAAAGATGCGACCTCATATAGCAATGACATTGGGAAGGATAATGTCACCTTATTCATCAGTTTGGTCTCTTTTCTAGAAAATCAACTTGTGAAGAACCTTTTCTCTCCTTCACAGAAAAGTGGCCTCACTATTGCTCCTATGCCAGTCTGCACTGCTTAGGGCTCCACTCTCCCTCTTGTTCTTTCCTGGCCAATCCCTCAGCATCAGCCAATATCAGAGATTCCTAGCAAAAATCCCCAGCCCCCTTCCTGATGCCCCATTTCATTTTTCCTACTCTGAGTTTTTTACCAGGGAATGGAAATAACAGGAACAGCAAAGCTGAAAGGGGTTTGTTAGAGCAGCTGTTGGAGTGAAGAGGAGCCAGCTGAGACAGGGCAATTTGGGATGTGCATTCATAATCAGAAGTTCAGGTGATGCTGAGACTTGATGATCCCAAATATGATCAAGGTCATACTGAAGAAGGTGTGAACCAGCCAGCCTGTATATCCAGACTTTGTTGCAGCTATGTTGCAGAAGGGTTCTGGTTTGGGGCTTGCCAGAGATAACTGCTGGATTAGTAACAAACACTTGTGTACATTAAGTGGAATTGAATTAGCAAAATTTATTTTGTATCACATGATGCATTTTCTGTTAACGAACAGGTATAAGACAATGCTTATAGGTCCCAAGAAATGTTTCTTGATAACAGGAGCCATGAAGACTCTACGGAAACCACCTTGCAATCTACTCTAAAATGCTAGGACGAGTGCTGACTCTTGAATTCATACTTAGGGGGAAGGCTGATGCTTCTTACAGTAGTGTGAGAGATACAGGGAGATGTCAAAGTTTTGCAAGTCCCCTGTGAGGTGACAGTAGGAGGTAGTATGTGTGGAAACAGGCAAGGTCAGAAAGTCTGATTACCAGACTCTGCTCCAGATACCAGCTTTCTGAAGAAGATATCCAGTTTCATGGCAAAGGAGGGAAGAACCAAGAGGAACATGCCAGGGACAGTCATCCACCTATACCTTGTGCACTACAGCATGTTTAGACCTGTGTACAAAAGCTTTGAACCAGGCAACAGAAATATCAATATGGCCCCATTGTGAGCTCTTTATTTGTAAGATTTTATGGGTTTTGTCTTTGAGAGGTTATACATTTTCCAGGAGAAGAGCTATCTGAACACTGGCTAAAAGTTGCTGCCTCCTTAGCGTCTGTCAGATGTCAGAAAGCAGAAAAGCAAAGATGTTAACAGAAGCATCAGGTTCTCAGATGCCCTTAGATGCTCAGCTTAAATACCATTTATACTTTTAAATCAAATAACTCTGAGGTTAGTGCAAGTGCAAGGACATTGTATTCTGTAGTAAGGTGAGTGTGGAGGATGTGTTCACCACATTTCACAGTACAAAACAGAAGAGCTACATTACTCATCAGCATCATCTCCTGAGGAGTGTTATGGCGAAGTTGAAAGAGACACTTATCCCCTACAGCACTGCTCTGAAGATGACATTCTCCACCTAGATCCAACAATGGGAAATGCTTGTGTTCCCCTCCTTCTGCCACCTCCAATAAGTGGAGGAACATGCCCACAAAAATCCTGTGACAGTCATAACCAAGAAGAGGCAATGGCACATGAACCCTGGAGAAAACTATAAACAACTTCATGAACAAAGCTGAGCAACTGTTCAATCCTTTGACCTCCTTTAAAGAAAGACCTTATTCAATAGGCAGGGAAAGTCCTTGTAAACTGCTGGACCACAAAGTGTTGCTTGCTGGAGCCAGTGGGTTGCCTGAACTTCAGTCTGTCTTGAAATCCTAAGCTGGACTGTGTTTAGCCAAAACCCTAACTGGAGAAGAAAAAACATAAGTTAGCAAGTTTAAGCTAAAGCTTAAAGTGAGAAGGAAAGATCTCGTGCAGCCCTCATGAAATGTGACTGTGGGAATATTACCAATCAACTTTCTCTGGAGTTAGCCATGACCATATGCTTTTTAAAATAAATGCTGTTAGCTGGACTATTGCAAGGATTAAGAAACAAGACAGTATTCGTATTACCTAAGCACCTAACTTGGTATTTTAAACATGACTAACCATTGTGCATAGCAGAAAACTGTCATTAAAAGAATAATAATAAAACTTGGGCTGTCCTCTGCAGTTAAAGGAGACTAGGAAGAGGCAAGTAAGAAAAGAAACCTCAAAATTTGAAAAAGCTATCATTAAGAAATACAATAATGGCAAGCACAAAAAAAACCTCATGGAGAAGGATCGTGAGACTGGCTCATTAGAGAATGAACATGAAATATAAAACATAAAATAAAAAAGGAAAACAAATTCATAAATGCTTTCTGACTTATTCTTATGGCCCTGCAGAATTAAAATAAATTCTTTCACCTAGAGCCACACAAGACTTCCATCCTTTTTAGCACGCTCCTCATCCCCACTCATTCCTAGCTTAATGGTTTATGTTAAGCAGAAGAGACCCTGAATTCTCCTGAGATGAAGAGGAACACAATGAAACATTGAAAAGATGAAGCCCTCACAGAGTGAAGCAAGTTTAAAGCCCTGTGATAGACTAAAAACATTAAGCTCTCCCTAAGTATGGGAATGAATTTTGAAGAAATTAATTTCCTCTGCACTTGCTAATGAAATGTCTTTTAAAATGTTTCAATCAAACTTTTAATTCTAACTTTGCTGAAATTACTCAGACTTTCTCTATATCAGAGCAGAAGACCAAGTCAATCAGTATATAAACTTGTAGTAGTTGCATCAGATTCTGCCATAAGAGAGTCAGTGGAACTTAATCACAACCAGTCACAATCCAGGGGCAGGACTTCTTGTTGGACTCATGGTAACTACATGGCCCTGAATAATCAGTTGTGCAGGAGGAAGAATGAAGTGGGTTGAGGGAAGGAATGAGAGAGGAGGCAGTAATTTATTGGAGTATCTGGTCTTACCTTAAGCAAAATACTTTTCTTAGAGATGGTCTTGGATTGATCTTGATGTTGCCAAGGTAACAATTTCTGAGGTGATAACAGAAAAAATATGGTCTCATGCTCAAACAAGGATCCAGCAGCAAGAATGGGCAGTGCTGTATCTATAGAATGGAGGGCAGTATAGGAGAGAAAAAAAAAAAGATAATGTATATAATCAGCCACAGTTGAATGAGTGATCTCATTCAGATATCTCAGAGTAACCATCAGAACAGGTGGAAAATCTGTAGCAGAAGTCAAAACGAGAATTACCCTCATGACTTCAGCATTTGAAAAAAATTACAGGCTTTGGAGAGTTAAGCAGACCTTGTGAGGTGAGAAGAAATTATTTCAGGTACTGCTTTTATAGTGAAATAATTTGGGAAATAGGAAAGAAACATAAATATAGCGGTTTTATAAAAATACTCAATGTCCTAGATTATTCATATTATGGCTGATATTTGATCTCTCAAATATCTGGACGTGTTGACACATCGAGAAAATTTGTGTATATTATTCTTAATAAATTCAGATAGTTATCCTATGAAGTGAAAGGTGAAGCAACATACTTCTGAATAAACTTCTCAATAAACTACATAATGTTTTCCTGAGTATTTGATTCTATCAATATTATCATGAGCAAGACCAGAGAAAAAATAAGATGCTTATTCATAACTTGAATTATACATGTCATAAATTAAAAACTAGCCATGATGCTCTTTTGCAGTATTTAGGTCATAATGTACTTTTGTAAAACAGAACTAAAATGGCAAGGAAAACAATGTTACCATAAAAACAGGGCTGAAAACAAATGTCAGGAAATACACTTTATGTTTGACTGAATCTGAAAACTAGAAGACATATATATGACATCTAGTCAACATTAAACAATTTGATTTACAGTATAATTCAGATACGAAATGATTTTTCACTACTATTAGAATACCAAGAAAAGTAGAATCTAAGTCTACCAAGAAAGTTGAAAAAAGGGTTTTGCTTTGTAGATCTCCCAGTATAATTAACGTTAAGCACTCTATTTGCTAAGTGTAATTAGTATGGAGTGGAGTTTTATACAATAGTAAATGGTAATATAATTACAGATGCAAGCTGTCTCCTAACACAGAATTAAGTCAAATTTCCTATGCAGAAGAGCTTGTGTTATGGTTGATACATATTTATAAGTAGACACACTTTATGTGGTTTCTCTACTAAAAACTGAAGAAAAACTAACTGTGCATATCCTTTACAATGACTTATATTTGCCGTGAACTCAAATTGCGTATTTGTGGTCTCTTTTCCCTGACTAATATAACTGTGCCCCCTTTAATTCTGTGATTTAAAAGAGACATCTCTCCATTTTTAAGTGTTTTAAGGTCGTTATACATTACAACATAACCAAGTCTAAAGAATTTGTTTTATGCGGAACATTACAAGTGAAGATCCATTAAAAAAGAGACTGGATAAACATTTGGAAGATTTATTGCAGGGTAGACTAAATAGATAAACTGCATTAGGGTCAAGAAGTCCCTGGAGCTATTACTTAGCATCTGGGAGAGTATTAGGACCAGTATCAAGTATGCTTGCCCTGCTCTCCAGGTATTGGCTAATGGCTGCTGTTCCCACTGGTTCTGTCCCTGCTGTCTTTTACTAACAAAAAGAGTACTCTTATTTTGCCTCACTTTCTTCTCCAAAAAGAAAAGAAAAGGGATAAAGAAAAAAACAGATCAGTTAAGGAGTGTAAGAGGCTAATGAATAATAATAATAATAATAACAACAATAATAATAATAAAGTATGGACTGAGAACTGGAGGGGGACAGTGAGAATAGCCCTCCTAACAGTATTCACTGCTCCCTGAAGGCATCCAAGCAGCCTGTGGATGTTGCCTGCTGTGACCTGCCTGGTAATGTGACAAAGGAACAGAAATATGACCCATGGCTGCCAGGACTTTCCCCAGTATTCACCAGGCAAGCTTTGTCCTACTGGTGGTATTAAAGACTACCTTGGGCGGGCAAAGAGGAGTTTGACAAAAGAGGTACCATGACCCAGTGAGACCTTGGATGGGAATGGTGTAAGTGAAAACGAAAAGATGAGGAGAAAGTACAGCCAGAACTTCAGGAAGGGGATCTAGAGGGACTGAAGGAGAAGCAGCCTGGTACCCTCAGTGTCTGAGCATGCAAAGGTCTCCTCACCACAAAAAAGTCACAAGCCCTGTGAAGCACACTGTGCAAATAAACATGCTACTGCCCTGTGTGTACCTTTATTAGAGGCAGGGTACCGGGCTCAGTGGCTCCTTGGTTTGAACCAGTGTGCCTGCTCCTGTGGGTGGTAAATCATTGGCCTTGGGTTGGGTAGGGATGTAAGGTCATATATAGGAGGGTAACCACAGGTTTTCTACCAGTCTAGTAGTTTTTAGAAGATTACACAAACATATGGGCTGGTTCAAGCGGTGGTGGTGAAAAGGATCGTAACTAATTCCCTATTGTGTAATTGGGAGAGCATGGTACAACTGGGACCTACCTTGGCTCTGTTGGTAATTTATCCTTGGGCTTTCTGGAGTACATACACAATCAATGTGTATGACCGATGTGTGACAGACACATCTATATTACCATAGGAACAGATGGAAACGTTGGTTGTACAGATGACTAAAAAAATTTCTTCTCAGGTGGACAAATCCAATATATTGAGTCCTTTTCCAATTTGGGAAATCTAACCCTGAAAACAGCAGCTTGGAGGTGACCAATTTTCTACATTTTAATTCATGCAACACTTCAAAAATAATGGCAATGCTTAGATTTGTAGGACTCCTTTCTTCATGCTCCCAACACACCTTGGCCGGACTCATTTTATTCTGTGGGCATTTGAGAGGCTGAATTCCACTACAACAAATATTTGAAGGCTCCTAATTTCAAAGCGGAACAGGCGAAGCAATTACAGGCATTGGATTTACATCTGCCTGGCTATCCAGACCAAAAATGCTTCTGCAATCATCCAGTTAAAGCAGAAAAGCATTAACAGAAGACGATCTGCCAACCACAGTTACTCAGCACTGTGTCAGATCTGTCAAACTCTGGACCAGATCTGGAAACTTTATTCTTTGAATTGTTTTACTTTCATTTTTAAGGCTATGGATAATCTCATTACACTACTTAGTTTGATTGTGTGTGATCCATATTGCAGGCTGATTTATAGGCTATTTCAAGGAGAGGTGAATAATGCATTGGTCAATGAATCTAAGCCCGAGAGCAGGTTCTCAGACTAGAACACAGATGGAGATCCTTTTCAAAAACAATTTATTTTTTCTTAGTGAAATCATGGTAGGTGAAATTTAGAAGCAAAATAAAACTTCAGAGAAGATACCCTAAAAACAATAAAAGGCTTAAAAATAGTAAAAGTATTAAAAGGGATCTTCACAGATCTCACAGAGAAGGTTGTGAAAATATAGCCATGAAAAGAAGTAAAATCAAACACAAATAATTGAGCTTACTAAAATTACTACCAATAATATTGTCACAAGCTTTAAAATGGGATCTTCTATTCTTCAATATTTCTGTTATGTCAAATGTAGCTCCTTCAACACATACTCATTTCCCTATCTGTTCATCAGCAGCTCTGCTTTTGGGACAGATACTTCATGGTTACACCAGCATTATAGCTCAGCACTGCATGGCTTGATGCATACCCTGCTTGTGACCCATACCATGAAGTCTTTTAGCTGGCATCTGGCACACATCTAACACATAAGGTTATAAAAGCCCCAAGAGCTCCTGTGACCTCCTCAAATCTTGCTCTAGAGGGCTAAGTCTTCTCTTGTAGGATAGCTTCAATTAAAAGTACAGCAGAAACCTGTTGTTTCAAACTAGATAAAATTTAAGTCCAAATTAATCCTACTTTCTATTTACAGATATCATGAGCTAAAGTAAAATTGTTTCAGGCCAATGCTCAGCTACAATTACCGCAGTGGACTACACCTGTCTGCTGGTACAGGTGCACCACCGTCTGCTTTATGCTTAGAAAGCTGCACATGACTAAAGACCTTACTGTCCTTTATTGTATGTATCATCACAAGCTGGGTGTCTGTGACCAAAAAATGAGTTGTGTTACAAAAATAAGAGGAAGGTAAACATAGTAGTTGATGCAGTAGTAAACATAAACATAAATGTGATGTGTTGAGCATGTGTTAGTATGAGAGCTGTGGAGCAAAGTTGTGTCTCATAAGTCTGAGTTCTCTGAAGAAGTCTGAAAGCACACAGTATAAAGGTGGTCAAGGGGAAAGAAGGTAGCTAAAACTCTGACAGAGTTTGGAGGACATCCGTGAAAGTGTTTTAAACAACCTAAACTATAGAGAGATAAAAGGGAACTTTTTCTCACAGACAGTATGAATTATTAACAGTTAAAGGTAGGAAGCAAAAGCTAGGAATAATTGTTCAGTTCTCACAACAGAGAGGAATTACCATAGGGAGAATTGCTCTTATATTGCTGTTTTTCAGCATCCTCATGAAAAATCTGGAAAGTGGGGAGATGCATAAGATAACAAGGTTTGCTAATGATATAAAATTATTCAAACTTGTCAAAACTAAATTAACTGCAAAGATCTGCAGAAGGCTTTTGTGTTATTGAGTGATTGGAACATAAAGCAGCTGACGAAATTTCAATTCAATAAATGCAAAGTCATGCACATGTGGAAAACACAGTCCTAGCTTTATACACAAACAGATGATGGTAAGCTTGAAATGAGAGATTGCCAGTTAGGAGTCACTGTAGATCATTCTCTGAAAACAGAGTAAACATACAGAAAAACTAGTAGAGCCCTTCTGCTGGGTATTAGGGTCAAGGACCATCATTTAAGAATTAAGAAATTAACCCGCTAACAGTCTTTGCTAACCAGGAGCAGAAAAACCGAGCAAACTGTATTCACAGGATGCTTAGGCAGAGTGGGGAGGGAGCTGGAGAAAGCCCAAGAAGTAACACAGAAAGTGTGACCATTATGTCATGTGCAAGGGTATATTAGTGCTCGGGCACTTCTCTGGGAGTCTGGCCACATTTCTAAGGCTGTATGCCTAGCTGTGGTTGAATCAAGAATATCAAAGCAATATTCTCAGTTTCTTACTAGCACACATACTGTCTCCCTGACCGAGCAAAACAGTCTAAGGCTAAATCTGGGGCTCTCTGGTTATCATTTGCCACTTGAAAGTGGGCTGTTGATTGGGCAGGAGTTACTCCAGTTCAGCTGAGACTGCAGGCAGCTTGCAGTTATCACAAATAAGTGAGCAGTAAGTAACCTAACTGGAACATTTTTCCTCCAAAAAAAAAAAGAAAATTAGAAGATGTGTGTGATTTAAAACTCTAAGGAAAACAGAGGTAGTTAGGGAAAGCTTCAGAAAATGTCTTTGCAAAGATGCAGAGAGGAAGGTAACAGCAAAAGGAGGAAAAGCTGAAATAAGTTGAGTAGTACCAGCCTCAAACTATGAAACGTGGTCAGAACAAAGAGCCCGTGAATTTGTAAAAACTTTGAATTGAAAGAGCTGGAGATGACAAATGCCATCTCCATGTTCCCAAGACTCCCAGCGCATCTGGCCTACAGATTGGTGAGCTCTTGATAACAAGTGGTACATACCACTGTTTTGCTGAGGGCACAGCTGCATATACATCCAGTAAGGCCAGTCTGTATGAGGATGGGTCAGAGGCTGATCTGACTGCTCGGTTACATTCCAGTTCAGGTATTATTTTTGCAAAGGAGCCTGCAGCAGTGAAAAAAGAAGCAGGTACTCCTTACTACATTTTTGGGGGAGATACTGAACTATTCTCAGCAGTCAGGGAATCAACTGGAGATAGACACCAAAACAACATCTGAGTAGGATCCATTAATGCAGCAAGTAAGCTCTCTGTGCAACTTCTCCATTGCCTTTCTTGTGACTGGCCACAAAGCCCTACAGACAGCACTGCCTTGCTGCCTGCTTCCCGTGCCTCAGCCAGGCGGATCCCATGTTGCAGCCTTCTCCTGAGCCAGGTCTTGAAGCTGTCCATTAGCTAGATGGGCAAGTGGGGAAGATGGGGATGATATCAGAGTTGAGGGAGATTAAGGAATGTTGAAAAACTGTCTTTTGCTGGAGTTGACAAATATTTCTGAAAAAAGCAGAGGCAGTTGAATGTCAGGCTCAAGCACTTATAGGCAAAAGTAGCTACAGGCACAGATAGGTACCTACATTATTAAATGAATCATCAGTTATTAAGTTTTGCTTACCATAAATCAGCAGTCAACAGGCAAGCCAAAAAGCATCAGTCCAAATACCACTTGGAATAAACTAGAGGTTAAACCAGACTATCCACTCCAAATATTAATAGAAATGTGATGTCTTGCCTTTAGCCTCGGGCAGAAGAGAAAGCATACATGCAAACTCTTGTTAGCCTGTAACAGTCTGACCCTATCAAAGCCAAGCAACACATGCAGCAACCATACTGCAGTGTCATGGTTTAACCCCAGCCGGCAACTAAGCACCACACAGCCGCTCGCTCATTCCCCCCAGGTGGGATGGGGGAGACAATCAGAAGGGTAAAAGTGAGAAAACTCGTGGGTTGAGATAAGGACAGTCTAATAGGGAAAGCAAAAGCCGCGCACGCAAGCAAAGCAAAGCAAGGAATTCGTTCACTACTTCCCATCGGCAGGCAGGTGTTCAGCCATCTCCAGGACAGCAGGTCTCCATCACGTGTAACGGTTACTTGGGAAGACAAACGCCACCACTCCAAATGTTCCCCCCTTCTTCTTCCCCCAGCTTTATATGCTGAGCATGACGTCATATGGTATGGAATATCCCTTTGGTCAGCTGTGGTCAGCTGTCCCAGCTGTGTCCCCCCCCAGGTTCTTGTGTACCCCCAGCCTACTCGCTGGTGGGGTGGGGTGAGGAGCAGAAAAGGCCTTGACTCTGTGTAAGCACTGCTCAGCAGTAACTAAAGCATTCCAGAGTTATCAACACTGTTTCCAGCACAAATCCAAAACATAGCCCCATACTAGCTACCATGAAGAAAATTAACTCTACCCCAGCCAAAACCAGCACATGCAGTCAGAGCATTTAGGTCTATCAAAACGTGTCCAAACTACGGGTTATTACATGCTAAATGTTTCTTCTGATTGTGGATCACAAAGTTCTGTTGTCAGACTATAAGACTTTTGCATCCTAACAGCAGTATTTTACAATAGTTTTTGCCACATTTTAAATTTCTTTGTTGGAATTTGCAGAGGAATCAGAAGAGACAGAATTGTGTTTTGTTGTTTAAGTTGCAGGTATTTGAAAACCACTATTTGAATAACATGGTCTGCTGAAGTTTATGAATTATGTCTAGAGAAAAAATTATGGCTACTGCATCCAGCTCTGGGGCCCCCAACACAAGAAAGATGTGGACCTTTTACAGCGGGTCCAGAGGAGGGCCACAAAAATGATCAGAGGGATCGAACACTTCTCTTGTGAAAAAAGAGTGAGAGACTTGGGGTTGTTTAGCCTGGAGAAAGCTTTGGGGATAACTTATTGTGGCCTTTCGGTACTTGAAGGGGGCTTATAAGAAAGATGAAGAGAGACATTTTACCAGGGCCTGTAGTGATAGGATGAGGGATAATGGTTTAAACTAAAAGAGGTTAGATTTAGATTAGCTATAGGAAGAAATTTTTACTATGAGGACGGTGAGACACTGGAACAGGTTGCCCAAAGAAGTTGTGGATGCCCCATTCCTCGAAGTGTTCAAGGCCAGGTTGGACAATGCTTTGAGATCCAACTGATCTAGTGAAAGACGTCCCTGCCCATGGCAGGTGGGTTGGACTAGATGATCTTTAAAGATCTCTTCCAACCCAAACCATTTTGTGATTCTATGAGTCTATGATTCTAAAACATTCCCTTGAAGGGAAA